>NC_056744.1:1358513060-1358790560 GCF_019279795.1 Protopterus annectens | reverse complement strand
ACAGTATGTAAATACCTCTCTTTGGAGGGTCAGGAAGGCAGGCACTATTCCCGTGTAGAATTTATATATCCTTTATTTTTGTTTTCTCGGTTTATTGGAGAACTAATGTTTTGTTAGCTTTTACCATTACGCTTTAGACAAATTATTTTCCTTTAAGAAAAAAAAAAAGCTTTTCTCTGCCATTTGATATTTTGTTCATGCCATCATTAAATCAAAAAAGTTGTAAAAAGATGCACCTCAAACCATTTAGACCTCTGATTTCTGGGTATCTAGTCACCTGCAGATCCACAGCTTAATTCAGTTGCATTCTCCAAACCTATTGTAATAGAATCTTGGCAACTGGGTAATGTTAAAAGCATCTTTGGAGCTAAAATGGCACAGTGTTGCAGAGGTAGTGTTGTCACCTCACAGCAAGAGGTTCTCTAGTTTTATTCTCGGCTGGGGTCCCTTCTGTGTGGAGTCTGCATGCCCTCCCTGTGTTCATGTGGGTTTCCTCTGGGTACTCCGTTTTCCTCCCATGTTACAAAGACATGCATCTGGAGGGTTTCTCCTCAGGCCTCCACTGAAAATTAACTTTGTTTCAAGTCAGACTATCCCAGTAAACAAATGTTAAATAAATAATAAATAAATAAAAAGTAAAACAACATGCAAAGAAGCAAAATATAAATAATCTATCTGTATGGTGTGGACCAGCATAAGGGGAAAACAAGGGAGGGGCAAGGGGAAGTGCTGAGGGGACAACAAGGGAGCCCACTGAGTTCTTTGTCTAGGGCTCCATTTCACCTGAGGCTGGGCTTGTTGACATCAGACACATGAAATGTACATAGTCAGTAAAGTGGCAGAAATGAGTGGGTACATAATGATGCAGTCTGCAGATGAAAAGTAATGCTTGCATTTGTTGTGTTAACATAGGTAATATTCACTCATCTGTGGTAATAGAGCTCCACCCCATTTCAGCTAGCTCCACTCATTCGGCTGCTTCCTTTAGCACCCCCCTTGCTTTGAGGTTACCAGCCGTCACTGCTTTATCCTACTATGAAGCTCTCCCATTCTCCTAAGAAATGCCATATCTTCTATCAACCCAAAGGTCTTTGATACAGATAGCAGCTCCACATTCTGAATGCCTCACAAATCTCTCTCATGCCTTTATTTACCAGCCATTTCTATTTTTTGTGTCCCATTCTTGCATTTTTTTCTTTACTTTTCTTTCTTTTTTTCTTTTTGGTATATAGTTTAACTTTGTCTGCTGTTTTTGTAAAACAGTACTAGGAACCGTCTCAGGGATTTTCAAACTAAGATGCAAAAGGTGGTTAATGCTGCAAGTATTGGTGTGTAGCTTGTGGGAGAGAAGATATAACAGGGAGAGTAACAGAAGTTTAATCAGTTTAAGTAGTGCTCCTTTCCAATATGGACTTGTAGTACTCTGTGCTACAGCCAGATGAGATAATATGGGAAGGGGCTTTTGAAGGTCAAGAGCTACACTGCTTTTGAACCACACGGTTAAGAACATAACAGAGCTAGGTAGGATTGCTACTTCTACAGCTTTTCAAAACAATCCAGAAATCACTTCACAAATTCTAGTTTTCTATTTGGAAAAGAGAATAATAATGCCTGTAAAAACAACACCCTGAACTGATTATTGTAGAGAAGCATCAATTTAATATATGATGAAGTCTAGATGTGCCTAAAACACAACAAAAGAAAAAGACCATCCACCTCTTACAGATGTCATCATGGAAGAGGATACGTAAAGGGTATGTCTTTTTGTCATGTTTTTGCTTTAGTGGAAGTTGGCATCCCTAGGGATGAGTAGGAAGGGTAGGAAAATCAAACATCATCAGAGACAAATCTTGCCTGTCAGCCATCATACTTCAATCTTGAACTTCTTTACTTATCTTAAATAAGAATGTTATTTCTTTTATCCTTTTCCAGTTGACATACCTTTGAGTCAAAAAAATACAACACAAAAACTGCTTCCTGACCATAACCTAGAACTTTAAAACTCCTAGAAAAAGCATATTTAGGAGATTCCAAGATGGTGGATATCATGTAAACACCCTCTCCTTGTAGCTCCTCAGTCAGCTATTTACCTTGTCTTAATCAAATGCCATTGGACTGGATTTACAAATAACTAAAAACTAAAACATACCAACCAAGCTCTCTGCTACACTTCTGGAGTTTTAAAAGGCCTCTGTACTGAAAATACAGCCTTTTATTCTCTGAAACTTATACTGCAGCACCACATGGCAGCTTGAGGCTTAACACATAAAGAAATAGAAGGAATAAGGAAAGAACAGATACACGAATAAAAGGGACAAAATACTTTTCTATTCTACAAAGGAAAAAATGTCTAATGATCAAGACCTCATGGGCATACAAACCACAAAAACCAAACTATCAAAGTTATCTTCTCCTGGAAAAGAGATTACTTCTAAGAGACAGAGAACACTGAAGCCACAAGAACCATCCAAACCTAATCCTAAAAACAAGCCTGAAGGGGCTTTTACACTCGATGACCTAAAATCAGCACTTCTACCCATACAAAGTGCCATTCAATGTTTCTCAGATCAACTGCCTAACTGTGGTATCTCAACTGACAAAAACAGTAGAGAGGCTGGATCAGGCTAAAGCAAAAACAGCAGCTAATGAAACGAGAATTGAAGAAATACAAAACAACTAAATAACAAAGAAACTGCCTTAAAAGACTTGCAACAAAAACTTATTGACCTAGAAGCAAGGAGTAGAAGAAATAATATTCTCATAAGAGGAGTTCCAGAATCAATAGACCAAGTGCAACTACCAAAAACCTTAATGGAAATATTTTCATCCCTACTAGACAATAATCCTACAAGTAAAGGCATTGTAATTGAAAGATCTCACAGAGCTCTTCGAAGGTCACAAAACCCTGCTAATCCTAGACAAATATATGCCAAAATACTGAACTATCAGCACGTACAGGAAATATTAAAAGCAGCTAAACAAAAAGGCTTCCTGAACTGGAAAGGAAACAAACTCACTTTTGCCCAATATTTCCCTATGCAGATAAAGCAAGCAAGACAAGCACTTACACCCTTTTGCTCTTATCTCATCACAAAAAAAATAAAATTCCAGATGAGATATTCCAATGCATCTTTCACTTATAAAGAGCAAAAATATATTGCTAATACACCAACAGAGGCTAAAAGTGCCTTTTCTAAAGCTTTTGGTGAACTTATAAGCCTTTAACTTCTAAAATAAGAAGGAGGAAGGAGAGGGAAGAGAAATAGCAAGGGAGAGGAGGGAGAAAGAGAAAAAAAGGAAAAAAAGAATAATAAGTTTTACATTTCTGATATACTCTCTGCTATTCTAAAGGAGCCATAACTAACCTCGAGTTATTTTCACTTCACCCATTTCCTAAAAAGCTCACTGAAGTTGTGATACCCATCTCAAACAGGCTGGAAGCAACTTGAAGGCCTAAATCAAGCCATAACCATCATTGCAACATTCCAAAGAAAGGATTGTAACATCTAATCGAGATGTCCATGTAAACAGCAAGTTGAACTTATTGGTCCTACATCAAATCTATGGCCAAACAGGGGAAAGATTTAACTGTAACACAGCTCTCAAGCTGACTTCTTGCCACTTGCATCCTCGAAGTTCTACAATGGGAGAAAATAAAATGGACTATTTTCTTCTTAATTTCTGAAGAAAATAAAGGGGAACAGGATGGAAATCAAAAATAAAAGAGGGTGGGGTGATTTATTGTAGCTGCCAACAAACTAACACAGCTTTTTTTTTTCTCTGTCTCTCTCCGATTAAGATATCAAAAAGGTAAAACTTATAACTTTGAGTCACTGTTGCTTCTGTAAAGTATTAAAAAGCATTTTAATATTGATAGAAATAAACAACTTACAGAAGAATGTTGATTGTAGTGTAACAAGTAGGAACAAATGCTATCAGGCTCTGAATGTCTGACTGCATAATGAATGTAATCAGCAGGTTGTGTATTTTCCCACACCAGTATATGTAAGTCCAATTAATCAAAAGAGAACATGACCATTGCTGTACAATGTTGTTGTTGTGTCTTTCGGCTTTTCCTGGTTAGGGGTCGCCACAGCGGAACTCCGGTCTGCTAATGATTGCTAGTTGATTTTTATGTGCCGACTTACCAGCCCTGACGCACAACCTTCAACAAAGGGATGCCCATTCACGTATGTCTCCACACAGAAGATGCTCTAGCTGAGAATCGAACAGGACAACTTCTTACTGTGAGGTGACAACGCTACAGCAGCACCACTACAGCAGTATGACCATTACTGTACAATACATACCATATATCAGACAGAATTAAGATTTATGTATCTATGCGTGTATATGTATGTATATGTATGTGTATGTGTGTATATATATATATATATATATATATATATATATATATATATATATATATATATACTTAACACACCCCTTAAACCCTAACACCTACTATCGCACACACACCCCCCCACCTGCACCTCCCTAACTAGCTCACTTACACACACCCTAAAAACATCATCCACACTCCATCACCATCGCACCACGCATTCACCACAAGATTCAAACCCCAACACACACTACACTAAACACTCTCACACACCTTCCACACACCCCGCCGACCCGTCCGACATACGGAACCCAACCTTACAACACACCCCACACACTATCCTCTCATCCCTCCGGTCCATTATCGCATCGCTTACCAATCGCACATCTTAACTACTACATCTTTCACTTTCGTGACACTTAGGGCCCCAGCCCGCTGTCGGTCCGCGTCTAACCAGCCTGCCGTATCGCGGGTAACCGTCTTCTTCCGCGTCAGGTAGAGTGGCGGCTTCCGGTATATATATATATATATATATATATATATATATATATGTATATATGTATGTATGTGTATATATATATATATATATATATATATATATATATATGTATATTTATATATATATCTATACATATATGTATATATATATATGTATGTATGTGTATATGTGTATATATATGTGTGTGTGTGTGTGTGTGTATATATATATATATATATATATATATATATATATGTATGTATATATTTTTTCCTCTCTTTCTCTTCTTGCACAGTAATTGAAATTACAGTACAACCCTCTACTAGTCATAATAAATCTGTATAAGCCCAAAATAACTTTCTGATGATATTAATGCATGCTCTCTTGAATACAGCTTCTGTTTTTGCTAAAGGAATATACATCACGGGTTAGAAAGGAGACATGATATACTCGCGACTAGTTAGTTGTGCTATAATGTCACTAGGGGTGCCTAATGAAACTAATGCTTACCTTATTACTAAGGTCATAATCCATATGCTATCTGTCATTAGTACTATTAGGTCTATAATAGATAATGTATATATGCCTAACATAACTCTCTGATGCTGGTGATGCATGTTCACTAGAATACAGCTTCTGGTTTTGCAAAATGAATATACAACATGGTTTAGAAGTGAGGCATGGTATAGCCTAGTCTAGTTAGTTGTGTTACAATGTTATTAAGTGTCGCTTAATGAAATAATTGCTGCCCTTATTACTAAGGTCATAATCCATATGGTATCTGACATTAATACTTCTAATTATCAATAGATATAAGATAAAGGTATACGTTGTTTAATAACTATCCTTATTTTTCAAGATATGTAAAATCTGGTCCTACTATACCAGAATCAGGAAAAAATAATTATCCTGATAAATGGGGCAAGGATGTTGAGAGTGTTTTTTTGGAATGGTTTTTCACATCTTGTATTGCTGAGTTTATTATGTATATTATGTATATATGTTTTTTTTACAGTTGCTGCTATTTCATACAAACCAATATGCTCCTGCTCTAGTAATTAGAATACTGTTTGTTCTTTTGAATAGTCTCTCGGATGTAGTAGGTATGTGGCTAGGTACAGTAGGGGTAACGAGAGACTCTAGGGCCGCAGTAGATTCAGTAATCCTAATCTATGACTTGTATATATGCACATTCATATTGGAGAGAGAGTCTTCCAAGTATTACATTTATTTTTCTAGAACTTATACTCACTATATGTAAATGTGTGAAATACGCTCTTGGAATATCAGAGGCCTACAGGATAAAAAAAAAAAAAAAGTATTATTACACGTAATTTACCAGTCCAACTCAGACATTACGTTTTTACAAGAAACACACTTGCTAGATGTGGATTGGAATAAAGACAGAGATAAAAGATGGATATCTTCAATTATTGCCTCAGGGAGGGAGACTAACGCAAAAGGAGTAGCTATTCTGATTAAAAAATCTATTAAAGAAAAGGTAATAGATTTGGGTATGGGCAAAGAGGGTAGGTGGTGGTACTTTAAAACCATCAACTCCATATCAAATACACCTACAATTTTCCTGAATATATATGGGCCCTGTGCCAGTCAACACAAATTTATTATACAAATATACAACCTGCTATCAAAATTTCTGAATCATGAATATGTAATAGGAGGTGACTGGAATATGGTCAATGACCCTGCAAAAGACAGAACTAGCAAAAACAAATTCCACAATAAGAGAGCATTGAGAGCATTAGAAGATTTGAGGCTAGACTATTTCCTGTGTTATCCTTACTATACAAAAGCCCATTCCACCAATATGTGCACATACACATACTACTCTCCATGTTATAAGATCTGGTCTAGGATTGATTTTTTTCTTAATTTCTAACTCCTTAATCAATGATAAAACTGTATACTCATCTTGTCCAAGATTCCTCTTGGATCACTCTAAGATAAGTATAAATATAACCCCAGTAACCAACCCATTAAAGAATGAAAAATCCTTCATTAAACCCTAACCTTTTAGACAAAGAAGGAGTGATAAATGATATTAACAAAGAATTAGAGGAATTAGATTCAAATCTGTCCCTTTCTGACATAAAAATTGACATTATATGGGTGACGTATAAGGCCAAAATTAGAGGATTACTAATCCAAAAAGCCTCCTACTATAAAAAACTTACTAAAAAGAAAACTCAATAAAAGATGAAATCCATAAAGTTGAAGTATCGCTCCAACATAAATTTTCACCGAATTGGAAATAAAACTCCTTGCCCAGCAAAAAGAACTATGCACACTCCATTCTCAGAGCTTATCATTCCACGAAATGAAGCTTCTAACTAACTATTCACACTGGGCACAACAACCCTCCAAGCTTCTGGCAAGATTAATTAACATATATCATACTCCCACAACAATTTCACAAATCTTATATAATAACGAAATTTACATGGATGCTCAAGAAATAATACAGATATTTGAAAAAATATATAAGGAAATGTATGGACCTCATAATACCCCTTCATTAGAGAACTTTAACAATTTCATCAAAGATCTTAAATTCCCTAAGATTGAAGACCAACAAGTGTTGCTTTTAGAAGCTCCTTTTAATACAGAGGAAATCGCAGAAGCAATAAAAGGCCTAAAAAGTAATAAAGCACCAGGCCCTGATGGATTCACATCAAATTTTTACAAGTCATTTGCTCCTAAATTGACCCCCATCCTATGTAAAATCTTTAACGATATAAGCAAGCATGGCTTCCAAGATTTGCACCTAAACAATTCTAAAACTATATTTATTCATAAACATAATACAGACAATACCAACCCATTTAATTATAGACCTATCTCCCTCATAAATGTTGACATTAAAATCTACTCCCTGGTCCTAGCAAATAGAATTAAAAAACTATTACCTAAAATTATATCCCCAGATCAGTCTAGCTTTATGTCAAGGAAGCAAACATGGGATAATACCCTGACCCTGGATGCAGCCATACATCTTCTTGAGAAAGACAAATCTCCTAGATACCTTTTGGCATTAGATGCTACTAAAGCTTTCTATAGGGTCAACCTTGAATACCTTTTCTTGACTCTAAAACAATTTAATATCCCAAATACATTTATAGAAAAAAATCAGAGCACTATATAAGTCTTCTTACACCACAATGGTCATAAATAAACTTGTCTACAATAAAATAAAACTAGTAAATGGTACAAGACAGGGATGCCCCCTTTCCCCCATCTTTTTAATCTATATATAGAGCCCCTATTCATCTACCTGGTGCAAAAAACATTTCACCATATACCTAAAATACTTAACAATAAACTTTTAATCTCAGTATTTACTGATGACCTGATCATTTATTTTCAAACACCTAACATGGACTTTGGTAAGATTATAAAAGTAATCAGCATCTTCTCAAAAGCCTCCAACTATGAAGTAAATCCATCTAAATCCCTCATATTTCAAGATAAACCCATTAGGACAAAATCTCCTCCCAGACACAGAAATTAAAGTTAAAAAAGCATTCCACTACCTAGGAATTAACTACAAACATAACCAAAAAGACTCCTACCAAAATAATCTTCTTAAAACCTGGACTAACATAGAAAATTACTTGCACAGATGGAAACTAATGAAACTTTCAGTTCTATCAAAAGTGGCAGTAATTAAAATGAATATTTTACAAAAATATTATACCAATTTAATGCTACCAACGCTATTATTCCTACCAACTTCTTTAAAAAAAATCAATAAAATACTAAGTTCATATAGTTTCCAAAAAACCCAAGGATGGCTATAGCAAAACGTATTTTTCCTAAAGACAAAGGAGGTCTGGGGTAACTAGACTTTAAACTCTGCTATGATCTAATATGCACAAATAGACTTATTTTAATAGCCGACCACATCCCAAAATATGCGGAATCCTTTCCAAAATGGGTTAATGTATGGTACGCTTATGTTTTAAAGACTAATATAAATCCTAAATCCATA
This sequence comes from Protopterus annectens, assembly GCF_019279795.1. Classification (NCBI taxonomy): domain Eukaryota; kingdom Metazoa; phylum Chordata; order Ceratodontiformes; family Protopteridae; genus Protopterus; species Protopterus annectens. The sequence continues at coordinate 1,358,781,731 of NC_056744.1, read as the reverse complement.
CCATTTATAGATGGATCTAACCTAAAAGATATAAAACTTCATGCTCCATTAAACACAAAATCAAAACCTTTCAATTGCTTCTGTCAGACCTACAACTAAAAAGTGCTTTAACCCTATTACAGCCAATACACTTGAACCCAAATTTAAAAATAGGAAATGAAATGATCAACCTAGATCAATATCCACAAATCAAAGATCTTACAGTCTGGGATCTATATAAACTTAAAACAGGTCATTAAAATATATCAAACATCATCTCAACCTTAATAACAAATACACAATAATACTGAAACAATTGGTGGAAAAGATATCTATCTTCAGAAACATCCCACAAGAAATAGAAAATGTAATAACAAATGCACAGGCCTTAGTCAAGTTCTTAAAACTTCCAAAAAAATGCTGTCAGCTACATACAAGTTAAGCACCTCTATAAATACCAGTCCACCTTTACATCTGCTCGATACTGGAAAGACAAGAATCCAGAAATAACTAATGCTCAGCTCTCACAAGCATGGTTTAATACAAACAAATACAATCTCTACATGAAATTGACTTACACCCAGTTAATGGTCAACAATAATGCCTATTACACGCCAGAACAACTAAATAAGTTTTTCCCGAATAACTCACCTTTTTGCCCCTTCTGTCCATCAAAAATAGCAGACTTATTACATATCCTCTGGTACTGCAAATTTGCACATAACTTCTGGGACTCATTAAGAATTAAACTCATAAAATGGGTTATGGGAAATCTACATTATCCTGGGAATTTGTGATTCTACATGTTAACTCACTTCATGTACCCACATCAGATTTAAGAATTCTGATCCCCATATTTGGACTAGTCAAATTATATATTACTCAAAATTGGATAGACAGATCTAAATTAAACTGGGGAGAATTTATGAATATGGCCCACACTTACATAATCTCACACAAACTCATGATTAATGATAAAAAGAAACAAATACAATTCCTAAAAATATGGAAAAATATCTTAGACCACATATTAGAATAATAAATATCTATGTTATAACTATGTAATTACCCGCATTATTTGGTATGGAGGACCCTCTCTCTAATAACATTGAAATAAAATCACTAAGCAGCATAATTCATTGTAAAATAACATATGATTAGTAAAAGTTTATCTCTCAACTATTAGTGGCACTATTTGTACAGTTGTAAATAGTTGAGTTCAAAGGTTTAATTTACTTCTTATATTATCTACTGGTCACCTTTTGTTTCCCAATATTATGTCTATATTACCTCAGTTTATTTAGATAAATGTCTTATTGTGTTGGCTAATGTCATTTACTATACAATAGATAACCAGTTCTTTTTTCTTCTGTCATGACAGGATGATATAGGCAATTTATGTTAAATGTTTGTATAATGTTTTTCATTTTCTTTCATTGTATACTGGTTTTTTTTTGTCATTGTTAACATTTAAATTTGAAATGCAATAAAATATAAGTTGGAAAAAAAAAGAAAAAGCATATTTAAAACAAAACAACATGGCAATAAAACAAAAGTAAAAGACAAGAAAGCCATTTAAGTCTACAAATCAAAACCCTTTTATAGAGTAGTCTTACCTCACAGCTTTATCTGCAGTTTCACATCAGAATGACCCTCTAAACAGATCCTTCATTGGGTTTAATTTTCCAATCTTTTGGATTTCTAAAACCATGATGGGAATGGACTCCATTTCTATGTCTGGGTATGTGTCCAGAATTGACTCCATCTGTGATTCATGTGGAGTTACATGTATTGGTAGCATATCTAAATATGACTGTAGATTTTTTTTTATTAAACCCATTGCTCCTACTACTATTGGAACCCTCTTGGTGTCTTTTTTCCACATTACTCTTATTTCTGACTTTGGGCCTCTGTACATAAGACAGTGTAATCACTGGGTGAAACAATTTTAATGATCTATGCTACTTTTATCTGTTTTTCGTGGAGTACTATATCTGTTTTTCTCAAATCTATTTTTTTAATTAATGGGTGATCCCATGTGATATACACTTCATCATTCCTGACAGTGCTTTGCAGTTCCTGTTTCCAATGTTTTTCAGTTACTTCTATAGTGTAGTGTTTGCACAATCCCCACTGCAACAATCTTAACATATTATTGTTCCTTTTAGCATACAGGCCCTCTGTCATAAGTGTATCACAAGCAAAAATATGTGCAACTGTTTCCATTTCTTTTTTAAAGAATCTACATTTGTCTGTTTCTCCCAAAAGTTATCCTGGGCTGCCATGATTAACCTTTCATCCTTTAGTATCAATTCAACTATCCTTAATCATTCCTTAGACAAATACAGATCAACATTTATTTTATTTATTTATTACATTTGTTGACTGGGTATATCCAACTAGGCCAGACACCCGCTTTCAGCAGAGACCCAGGGAGAAAAGCTCCATAGTAATATAAAACATAGTAACAGTAAACATTAGTTCAATAGGATTATTTTACAGCATCTAGAAACAGTACAAAGCAAGGTCCTTTTACTAGTGGAGACCAAGGGGGAAAACTCCACAGTAGTACAACACAAACAAGTAGCAGTAAATATAATACAATCAGTAGGACTGCACAAGAGTAAACAGTAGAAAGTATATAAGTTTATTAGACAGTCTGGTGAGAAAGGTAACAAAGATGGGGGAGTAGATTAACCTGGGTGTTAATCTAATTAACATGGGGTTGTTCTTGGAGAGCTATGTACCTGCCACTGTATTTATGGCTTTTCCACATTTCATTCCTTCTCATCTGATCCTTGTCATTATATTCTTTCTTTTATTTTTTGGCACATTCATTTACTTCCTTATTTCTGTCAATTTCTGGTTTGATTTCCATTCCTGCATGCCACCCACATGCTGCTGCTGAGAGGCCATCTTAGACTTCCTGTCCTCATGTTTTAAAACTTTTACTAAGTTTGAGTCAGATGAGGTCAGCAGATATGCATGCAGTCCAATGACTGCAGATCTTTACATGTAATGAATTTCAGTGTGTGGAATGCATAATCTTAATATATACAGATTTGTATATATCATTTGATTCGCCTGAAGCATTTTTCTTGTTTTTCTGTCCAGCTGAATAAAAACCTTTTGGGGCAGTCAATCACACCAAAACTGTAAGTTAGAACAGGAAGAGCAAGTTGATTTATAGCTTGGACTTTATTTCTAGATGTCAAGACTGTTTTCAATATTAGTTTTAGTCTTCTGAAGTACTCAGTTTTATTTGCATTTGTTCATTTTATTTGGGTCTGTATTATATGCTCGAAGAGAATTTTCTTCGAACATATAATCGTCAACACGTAAAGAGCAAACGCTCTAAAGTGCAAATGGCCACATCCATGACTTTTTTCATCGGGGAAAAATTCACAGGGCTGTACACAAAAAACACAAACTTCAAAATCTTAATCAAGTGGCCCAACATGGGGGCTCCGCCCCCACCCCTCTAACTAAATATACCAACTCTGAGATTGGTCTATGTTGGGGAAAAGGGCAAATCCCCATAACAGCCAACTGATTTTTTTTTTCCAGAGGAAAAATTTGAGGACGTGGCCAGTCACGCTTTAGAGCATTCACTCTTTAGGTGTCGATGATTATATGTTTAAAGAAAAGTCTCTTCAAGCATATAATATAGACCTTGTTTTTTTTGACATTCCATAATCAGTTCCCAGACATTTATACACCCCTTCCTGGTCAAGTTCCTTTATATCACATTCCTGTCCTAGATTGATATTTTTGGTACTGCAGCTTTCATGCTTTAAACGTTGGTTCTGCACATGTATCAAGGCCAAATGTCATTACTATATCACCTGAGAAAGTTTTAAGTGCAATAGTGCTTTCAACTCCACATCTGATAAACTATATAGCTTAAAGTCATCTATAAAAAAGTAGATAAGAAATCTTTAAGAGGTTTTCTTTTCTGGAAGCCAAATTGTAACCAAGACATAGTCTGTTAAGTACTCATGAGTAAAGGCAAGACAAAACAGAGAATTCCCCTGGAATATCCTCCTCTGAATTTTTACCTCTGGGATAATAATTTGCCCTTTGTCATGGCTTAATTGCAAAGTTTTTTTGCCACTGTTTCATGGTCACTGTAACGTTATTGATCAATATAGGATGTATCTTATAGATCTGTAAGCAGCCTTTATCCATGAATGTGGGATGCTGTCAATTTTTTTTGTAATCTATCCAGGCTATACCTAAGTTCTTCCCCTATACACACTTCTGCATTATGGCTTTATGTAGCAACAGATGAGCCTTTGTTCCTTTTGATTTTCGTTTATTAGCATTTTGTACTATTGTCATGAATGAGTTTTCTTCTAAATGACTATAATCTCTGTCATCGTCAATTCCAGTATATAGTCTGTACATCATCAGAAGAAAAGTTATTCATCTATAGTTTTTAAGCTGGCTAATAGGTTGACTCTTATGGAAGAGTATCATGTTTCCTGTTGTTAACCAGGCTGGTGTTATGTTTAGGATATGCATGCTAGTAGTTCTTACTTAGGGATAAATCTTTACATAAAGTTGTTAATTCTCTTAGCCAGAAGTTAAATACTGCATCTGGGCCTGGGGTTTTCCATTTAGGAGATTTTCTTAATTTTGTTTCACTTTCTCTGGCCATTACTTCATCCAATTTCATATCCTGCACATTTGAACTCCTTACTGTTTCATTTAGATTTTCTGTCCAGTCAGCATCTTTGTTATGTTCCACAGGGTCTTCATGAATATTTCTCTAAAATGTGTCCATTTCTTCTTTTTTAGTGGTGTTTCTATTCCTTTTTCTTTATTTCCCAGTTCTCTATAATACTTTTATGAGTCATCAATGACTTACTTATTTTGTACTTTTCCTTTATATGTATTTGTATATCTTCTAAGTTTTTCTGCCTGTGCAGATGTCTTTAGTTTATTATTTTATTATTATAGTATATGATAAATTGTGGCCTGTTCTGATACTGTGATTGCTTTTATCCCGTCTATCTTTCTGAGTATTTTTTTTATCTGTTCCCTCTTCTGTACTCTTCTAACAGCAACACTTCTTGTCTCAATTGCTTTACAGTTTTCTCTGTTCAATACTTCCATAATAGCATTTGATCTCTCCCATTCCTTTCCCTTACCGCCCTGTGTTTTTGAGGTAAGACTTTTTTAATAATTTAGCTGCACAGTAATAGATCCTGTTTACTTCTGTTATATCACATGATTCTCTATGAACAGTCTTGATTACTGTGTTCATTTGTTTTATCAAACTTCTAACATTTTGGGTCTTTTTGTGTTTCTGTAATCTATTTCTTTCATTGATCTTAGTGTGTCTATCCATCTCTATTAAATCAAGCAAGTCTTCTGTTAATTTTATTCTAAACTGAGGGCACATTCTTTCTTCTCTGTTTCCTGTGGGCATTCTGCAGAAAGTTCCCGAACATATTCCCATGCCATATTCTCTTCAGCTGTATCCTGTGGCATCATTACTCTTTGATATGGGAACTCACTTGCTTATTACTCCACAACATTGACTGTGTCAGACTTGCCATAGTTTCCTGTTCCTTCCCTTGTTGTGCAACTCCAACTGAACATTTGTACTGGTTTCCTACTGAAGGCTGTAAAGTATCATCATATGGCGAATCATCAGTTGCTGTTTGGTCCACTGGTTTCTCCTTAATTTGGGGACTCGTTCTATAATGCTGGGATGTTATCAAAGTTATATTTTCTACACTAAATCATTCGCTTCACAGGTAATCCATAACTTCAGTTTCTATTTCGTTAACTTCTTCCATAACTAATCCTCTTTTCTAGATCCCCCCTTTGTTTTTTATTTTTTTGTATTGCATAATTGTCCATATCTGTATGCCTTTGCATGCACTTTTCTTCAAATATTTGCAGTACTGTTTTTTTTTGTACTGATTAGTTTTGCTTTCTCCTTTGTATAAATATTGCACCATATTAAATCTTGTTTTCTTTCCTGTGTACATATTTCTTCTTCAGATGTCTCCTGCTCCTCCTGTTTCTCCTTACTTGGGGGACTTATTGAACAATCGTGCTGTGACATAACCCATGTTAGACATTTATATTCACAGGTATTCCATAATATCAGCTTCATTTTTTTTTTACTTCTACTTTACAAATCTTCTGTTCTGTGTTCCCTTTTGTGATTTTGTATTGTGAATTTTTTCATATCTGGGTGCCTTTGCAAGTATTTCTGTTAGAATATCTTTGGAGCTTTTTTGTGTTGGTTGATTTCACTTTTTCCTTTGCATAAATATTGCACTATGTCAGATCCCTCTTTCTTTCCAATGTCCATTTTTATTTTTTTATACCTTTCAAAAATCTCTAGATTTTGTTCTTTAAATGTTTGCACTTCATTGATCACTTCTTTTTCCAAACTGCCCTAAGTTTCTTGGTCTATATAATGTTTTTTCTTGAATCTGTTGTATTAATGAACATTTGAAGCTTTTGACAGTTTTTCTTGTGCAAGTAGATTTTCCTTAATTTAATTTCTTTCTTAATCATTTTGTATATCTTCTGCCCCAGAAATTCTGGGCTTCTTGCATAATAGTAACAATACATAATTTCTTATCCTCAGTAGTCCACTCTCTCATCTTATGGCTTTTATTCTAGCCTGTCAGTTTTTGTCTTTTTTTGTGTACTACAACTTCCTTCTACAACAGGGGACCTTCTTCCTCCTCCTGAGCCTGGCTTAACCCCATTGTATGGATGTCTCCATGTCTTGAGGATTCTACACTGCCATTTTTTCCAGTCCTGACACCAGTGCGCCCACTGGAATTGAGCACTTTTTTTTATTTTGGGACTTGATTCACCCAGCTGTCGTTTTTATTTTTTAACCTACGTCCATGATATATGCTATATAAAAATACTATATATTAGTATCATCTTGGTGAGATTTTGTAAAAACTGGGTTCACCTCATGAAGGTACTCATCAAGATTTGAGGATGAATTAAATTCCAGCAATACCACTCTCCTTTGCTTGCTGATTTTATCATTTCTCCATTTGGAACCCCATGGGAAAGGATATAGTTTGTGTTGCAGGTGATACTTCTCAAAGCAAAAAGGCTACCACATAGCTTAGTGTTGGGCCCTCTGATATTTGGCATATATATCATAGACCTTTAGGTGAAAACACCTGTCCTATGATTATCTAACTTTGTAGGGGAGTGTAAACTAGATGTTGTTATTCAAACTTTCACTTACACTCAGAGGCAAAGCAGGCTTTTGCTGTGCTTGGAACCATTCTTTGTTCTGGCACCCCTTCCTGGTGCTCTTAAAATGCAGGAGCCAATCAGGTCCCATTTCTGCACCCCACTTCTTTATTCCTCATTCCACAGCTGAGAGTTTAAAAAAGAAAGAAATTATTTTCTTTTCGGTTCTTAAATTGTCTCAAAATTGTTGTTATATTTGTAACAAGCAATTGCTGCAGTTCATAGATTCATAGGTGATTACTAGGCTAATATCACAAGAGCCTTTGCAAGCCTAGCCTATAATACACAGAATATGACAATACTATATCTTAATTCCTCAGATATGGGATGGGGTAGTATCAGGGTAGTGGGTCTTTGGGTGTTGGAGCCCTAAGTTAATTTGCAGGCTGCCTCTGTCCATAAGGCTCATGAGCAGTACTCCAGGAGTGAATTTACATTTCCCCATCTATTTATACAAATTCTTTTGGAAGAGAGTGAGGGACAGGCTTTGTTTTATGAAGATGAAGATGGGGAGTTTGTTCCATACACAAAGTCGCCTTTGGGATATGAATTGGTCTCTACAGCAAGTTCTGTTAGAGTCACAAATAAGGTTCATGTCCACAGAACACATAACCCTTGTATAATTTTTCTTGTGAATATGTAAAATTTTCATCAAGGCTGGACCAGAAAATGCCTTGTAGGTTGGGCATAAGTCGCCTCTCAATAAACAGTATGAGATGGAGTAAAGAGATAGGGCCTTTAGATGGTCTGCATGAGACAAGTCTTTTACACTTTGTATTTTTTAGTGAGAAACCTCTCAGGCTGCTTCAATTAGTGTAAATGCCTGGTTAGGTACATGCAAAAGGGAGTATTGTACTCAATTATGGGTCTGATGAGGGCCTAGTACTATGGCACTATGACTTCCTTTGATCTTGATTCCATGCCTTTACTTATCAGTTGAGCCACACAATTCCTCACTACTGTAGTTACCTGGTATTCAAAGATTAGGTTACCATCTATCTGTGTTCCTAGGTCCTTCACCACTTTGTCTACCTTTAGGGGTGTGCTATCAATATTATAATTTTCAGTGATATCTGATTTAATGAAGGGTATGATTAACATTTTTAGCATTTAGTCTCAGACCATGGTTTTGATGCCTGTTTGTAGGATGTCAACATCATTTGTGGAGTCAGTTGCTCCCAGCGTATAGTCATCAGCAAACTTGGTGAGCCAGAGGCCCCCAACATTGGCCTTCACTTCAGACAAGCATATACCAAACAGGGGGGGCTCCAACACTGAACCTTGTGGTACACTGCTTGTAACAGGTTTCTTATCAGAAGTGGATTCAGCTATCCAGACAACATATGTTCTGTTAGTAAGCCTGTTGGCTATCCATCTGATGATGTAGGGGTTTAAGTCTAACTCAGTAAATTTATCTATGATCCCCGAGTGAATGATTGTGTTGAAATCATTGGCCAGGTCTAGATAAGGAGTGTATACTGTTTTACCCTCATCCATGGCCCTGGTGACTTGCTTGAAGAAGTTCATCAGATTGAGCAGGCAACACCTCCCTTTGACAAAGCCACATTGGATGTGGTCCAGTTTTTAGAGAGTTCCTAAGATTATACTGATCAGATCCATGATAAGTCTCTCCATGGCCTTGCAGATAAGACTGATCATACTTATAGGTCTGTAGTTTCCTGTGTCAGAGGGAAGACTGTTGCAGTCCTCCATTCCTCTGGGACAAAGCCCATCAGGAGACTATAGCTAAAGAGAGTTTCTAGTGGCCCTGATAGATTCTATTTTCAGCTATTTAAGAAGCATCCTGGAGTGTTGTTGGGACCCATGGAGACTCTGTATTTTGGCTTTAGTGAGTGCAGTAAGGACCTGTTCCCTCATAATGACTGGTATGGGGATGGTTGCAGGTATTTCTTTGAGTGTGGTAGGAGGTGATGGAGTAGAAATTGGAACTCAACTTGTCAGCCAGCAGGTTTGCTATAGTTTCAGGCTGAGTGTAAATGTTGCCACTCAAGATTAACTCTGCACATTGCTGAGCATTTCCCTTGAGGTTGCAAACATAATTAAAAAAAGCCTTATGGTTATGCCTCATAGTTTGCTCTGGCATATTTGACTAGCTCTCTAATTTGTTTATTTAGACTGGTGAGTGTCTTTTTCTACTGTTTTGTCTGCTCCTTCTTGGCTTTGGAGAGGATTTTTTTCTTTTGTTGAATAGTCTATTTATACTAGGGGTCCACCAGGGTGGTTTATTTTTGCCAGTAATCATAGGTTTGATGCAGACAGGTACTGCCTCCTATGAATGTGCAGCTATGAATGTGGTTGTACTGTGCTTTTGTGTACAGCTCATAGCAGGCCTCATTGTCATCTGAGTTTGGAGGAGCTTGGAAGTTTAATAAGCTGTCAATTAGTTTGAGGTAATTGGCCTTAGCAAAGTTCTTGACAGGTATGGACTTTGATGGGGGTTCTAGGTTTAGGTAGGAGGCTTGGTTTTCCAGACTCATGTTAGGGGATCTGTAGATAGCAAGGATATGATGGAGGGTGGTCACACCTAAGGTTAGTTTGGTATAGAGCAGCTCAAGTAAGTCATGTTGTTGGACCAGTCTAGCAGTGTACTTGTCCTTTATGAACACTGATACACTTCCTCCCTTTGTTTTATCCTCAGTCGAGTGGGATTGAAGTGTATGAAAGTCATTGTAGCCTTTGATAGCCAGGTTCAAAAAGAAAAACACAAAGCATTTCAGTAAAGATCACTGGGAGAAAAATAAAGTTAGTACTATGTACATACTAAATATAAATATGCATGAACATGAATACATAGTTGCATATCTAACACTTAGCATCTTAATATTTCCAAGCAAATAAAAAAAGGTTTCTGCATTTTAGCATTAACACAGTTGGAGTTCAAACTGGAATGTTACAAAATACTGCTAAAAATGAAAGACAAATATTGGGGTTCAGAAGGGACCATGAACTCTAAATTATGGGTATGATAATGATATGAATATAAAGAAACACTGCATTATGAAAACATGTAGAGTAGGTAATGAGCGAGATGATGGACTCATTTAAAAGAACATGGGGGATAGAAAATAAGGTGGATGTAAGAGGGGTAACTAGTCAGTGGAGGCTGTATCACTGGAGTAAAATAGCCAGACTAATAATGTGTTTCTGATATAAATGCATACATACACATGTGCATTTGATGTACAATGCAAATATCATTGCAATGTTCTGCCCTGGTGGGTTACTGTCAGTCAGTGTACAAGAATCACAGTCAGAAAGAATCAAAGAGAAGCACAATCAGAGACAGAATTATATGGTGTGCTCATATATGCAGTACTGGTAGTTTTCATTTTCTTTGAATAACTGATTCTTGTAGTGTCCATAAATGTTGTGAAATTATTATGCATATAATAATAAAGTATTATATGCACACACACATTCACATTTGAAATAGTATGGCCAGTGTCCCGGGATATCCAGTTTACTGTCAATGGAATGAATGTTTCTCATGCAATGGGTGTAATATACTATTAAAGTTCTTATTTTTCTTACAGACCTGCAGCAGATGTATTTTCTTGCCACTAGAAAATCTCCTTTGATAGTCACATCGCCACAGTAGTCAGGAAGTCCTTCTACGTAGCACACCTCATCATAAAAGGGTTCTCATCCAGGAAAAAAGAGGTCATTGTTCCCCTTTACTCGTCACTCATTAGACCCATTATAGCGCACAACACCCCTTTTGGAATGTACCTCACAAGACATCTGCAGCAGCTGGAAAGGCCACAGAAGTACCTCAAAAGAGGATTACTGACCTCAAACAAATGCCCTACACTGATCGCCTCAAAAAACTCCAGCTTTACTGGATCAAACAATCACCCCAAAACTGTTAGTTAGAACAGGAAGAGCAAATTGGTTTATAGCTTGGACTTTGCTCCTAGATGACAGGGCTGTTTTCAGTCAGTATTTATTTTTCTTCTAAATCTTTTACAGTTACAGCTGGGCACTGTAGCATATGCCTACTCCAAGGTGATCTCTGCCTAACATATAAAGCTGTGTCAAACCCAGAGCTGTTGGACATGCTACACCTAAAGAAATCCCAATCCCTCTGAGCTACACACGCTAGGGACCTAAACCTTGTCGTCACAATAAACAGGACACACTGGAGGGATAGATTCCTGTCCCAGAGACTTCCTATACTCTGGAACAAGCTACCCATCGATGTCAAGCAAAGTTGTTCATTAGCACTCTTCAAGAAAAATCTTGATGAGTGGATGGGAAATAGGAAATATACCTCAGGGATCACTTCTGTGTCTCTGCTGGACAGTGGCACAGGAAAATAACTTTCTTGGGTGGCGTAAGTTATGGTACCTTGCTGGCTAGGCTTATGTAGGCCCTTGGGCCGATAGCCTAGTACCTACCTATGAACCTATGAACCTGCATACTTCACAATTTTCATGTACAAGTTTGATTATTTTAATACATAAAACCTGTTAATATTAAAATAGTAATTTATTCAAACTATTATCAGTGGGTGCTAGGCACTCTAATATTTCTAATTACTAGTTTTTAGTAAAATAAAACAATATTAATGACACTCAGTGCCAAAGTTTCTGTTTGATATTAAATATATATTGGTTAGTTTATCTGTTGGGTTGACCTTTTGACCACAAATGCAAAAACATGACCCAGTTTTGCTTTCGTCAGCAATATTGAGTAAGTTAATACACTTTAAGTACACATAAAGTGGCCAACTTCATGTCACTAAGTTGAGGGCACATTGTTCTTCCAAATATTTGCTGTTGGGACACACATTATCACGCACATGTAATTAAACAGCATAATGCTATCCATGAGCTATCTGTAAAGTCATATTACAAAGTGCATTAACAGGGAAAAGTAGGTAATCAGGTATTCAAGTTTCACTTATTTGCTTTTCCTTAAGGATCTTTTTTCTAAATCTGGCTGAAAACAACAGTATATCACTGAGTGTACTAGCTGACCATCCATTACTCTCAGGCTAATAGTCAATATTTCTGTGCAGATGACCAGTCTAATTCACTTTAAATGCAGGTTCTTTCTTCTGAGTTTATCTATGAGGTGTCATTGTAGGTTAACCATGGTATCAAATCCTACTCTGACTGCAGGGGCCAAATGCGGAAAATTCAAGAAGCTGCATTCACCTCACCTCAGGCTTACTACATGCAGATTAATCTGAAATCAGTCCAAAGGGGAAGAAAGATATCACCAGAGTTCAGGGATTCTGAATCTGCATTATCCACTAAACTGAGCTGCGTTATTTTGTGACTTCCTGTTTTTCATTTGATTTTCTTCTTATGAAATTGAAAATTTGTCAGCTTATACTGCATTCCGTATTCATCTTAAATATAAAAGTAAACTTATGAGTCACAAGTGGCCGTACTAATATCATGTAGCAAAATAAAACTGATACCTGCTTGCCTTGTTACCTCTTTCAAAACAGTGTCTTTATTTGCCTGTTATTCACTTTCTTTCACTGTCTGAGCCTCTTATTGTACGATTTTCATTAATGGGACATCACAACATTATTTAACGTATAAAGCAATGTACAGATGTTTATATTTAAGTAAGCGAGTCCAATAGTTATATCAGTATCAGTTAACTGAGCACCTTAGGTTTACTTGAATGTGTGTGTGTGTGTGTGTGTGTGTGTGTGTGTTTGTTCCTTTAGTGGATATCCTGATAAATAATGTTTCACAGAAATGATAGACCTGATGTCTGTTTTAACCTACCCACTACCACCACTTAATGAGAACTATACATCCTTCTTAAACAACAGCTTACTCTTTCCATCACTTGTCTCATAAATATTTGAACTGTTTTTGATTTTTTAGAAACAGCTTTCAGGTGTCTACCACACTGTCACAAAAATTCATCACATATGTTCTGTTTTTTGCATCTATTTTAAGACTTCTCTCTTGGAGTTATTTATTCATTACCTTAAGGAACATGTATTTTTGTATGTTCGCCTCAAGTCAAAAAGGTGTGTGTGTGTGTGTGTGTGTGTGTGTGTGTGTGTGTGTGTGTGTGTGTGTTATGATGAAGAGGTAGTGACATACCAGCATGTGATAATGGCTCCCTTTTGAAATGTTGGCACTTGAAAGGCCAAGTGCTGAAAAGGCCAAAAATAAATGTGAATCTCAAAAATCATTCTTCTCCTTAAAACTTATTTTTGAGGGCGGGGGGGGGGGTGCACCCTCCTGCACCCCATGAACTTACATATACCAACTCTGAGATTGCCATATCTTGGATAAAAAGGAATATTCTGAGCAATGGCATCTTGGACTTAGTACATTTTTTCAACCATTCTGTCTCTATTTTTCAGGACTCACTCTAGCAGTTCCTGCCATTTCAAATGGTTGCTGTGTTAATGCTAAAATGCAGAAACTTTTTTTTATTTGCTTGGAAATTACAAGATGCTATGTGTCAGATATGCAACTATGTATTCATGTTCATGCATATTTATATTTAGTATGCACATAGTACTAACTTTATTTTTCTCCCAGTGATCTTTACTGAAATGCTTGTGTTCTTCTTTTTGAACCTGTATGTACTAAGGGGCGGCCATGGTGGTGCAGCGATTAGCATTGCTGCCTCACACCATGAGGTTCTCCGGTTTGATCCTCAGCAGGGGTGCCTTTTGTGTGGAGTCTGCATGTCCTCCCTGTGGTTGCGTGGGTTTTTTCCGGGTGCTCCGGTTTCCTCCCACATCCCAAAGACAGCATGTAGGTGGATTGGACACTCTAAATTGGTGTGTGTGTGTGTGTGTGTGTGTGTGTGTGTGTGTGTGTGTGTGTGCCTTCTGTGGAAGGTTGGGTGCCTGGCTGGCAACTCGACACCGTAAAACTCCACTGCCAATCATGAGCGGACAGGTGATCCACTGTGGCAAAACCAGAAGAAGATCTACTAGAAAACTGTATTGAATACTTCTTTGTATAGACTAACTAGATGTATGTTTTACATTTTACTATATATATATATATATATATATATATATATATATATATATATATATATATATATACTATTGTACTATATAATTATTGTATTTTGCGTATATTTCTGTGGAGCTTTTCTCCCTGGGCCTCCACTGAAAATGGGCTTCTGGCCCAGTTGGACTTTCCCGATAAACAAATGTAAATAAAATAAAATAATAAATAATAATGGAAGGGTTCAGACACATAGTTTACAAAAAGCAACAAGATTCATTGTGCTGCTTGCAAAGCAAGTGTAGCTTGTTTGTACAAATATTATGAGTAGTATAACCATTGTAATAATGCTTTTACTAAAGAAAACAAACCACTTGTGTACAGTGTCTAATTTCAGTGGCAAAACCTCCTAGAAAATATTTTCCAGAACCCATCATAAAACATGTAATACTTGTATATGTGCCACTTTTTGACAGTCTTTTTTTTAATGGTATAGAAATGAAAATTTGTATAGAAAATGAAAGTTGATGCCTGTGCAGGCACATGTAAAGTCTGTTCAGTAATAGAGTAATAGTACACTTTCAATCACAAGATGATAAAATGTACATACAATGCAATTTGTTTTTTCATGTAAATGCAAAAAATAAAAAATATAGTTTTTTGTACATTTCACGTTACATGTTCTACTGATCAAATTATGGTGATGAAGCTGGAGGTTAGGGATAAAAAGAGAGAAGCTAGGAGATGGTTACGTTAGTAACATAGTTATCGTTAATGTTAAGCGAATGTACATAAAAGCAGAAACCATAGGTCACTAAGCATCACAGGTGATGGTAGATACTGAGTAGGAAAGTAGTTTGGAGCAATTAGTCATCATGTGTACGGACAACAGCAGGAGCCAAAAGGTACTCAGCTAATGAAAATTATTTATGTACCCTCTACTACCCAGCTTTATAGAAACAAATTTATTATAAGTGCAGAAATATGGACTTGTGTCCTTACAGTTATGTCATCAATCATGTGACATAGTGCATCAATCATGTGACATAGTGCAGTAATACTACATTCAATGGCTGCATGTTGAAGCACATCTGTTATTAACATTATTGGATTTTTTTTAATTTACAGACGCTAATGGCTATGAGTGATGTTGCATTATAGTATTTTTGTAATGACATATTGGTTGCTCGAGAACAAGGTTAAAACTGGAAATGTTTCCACTATCCATTGACAGTGTAAGGTGGTCATCCCTTATCCATTTGTATCTCAACACTCATATTTTGCGCCATTACATAGTAAATAGTTTCATGTGATTAATATTATAGACTTTATATCTATTTGTGGTAATGGAAAAAATAAATGAAGTAAGCCATAAGGTTATACAGCAAGGAAAGAGAAACCTAAGGTAAATGTATCACATTAATGTATTAAAGTCATGGAAGGGAGTAAAGAATTCTGGAGACAACTTGCAAGCAAAAGTTCATACAGGATAGACCACTGAGTCTTCACCTGAAGTAAATTTAGAGGAATCTTTGTCAATAGAGAAAAAGTGAGAAGTAAAAGAATTTCTCTTAAGGATTAAAAGATGGTTTTCATAAATACCAGGGAGAAGTAAACTGATAGATCATAAAGTCCTTATAGAGTACCAGAGTAACAGAAATAATTAGTAGTGGAATAAATTCAGTAATGCTTATACCAGGTATGATGTGGCCAACGGTACCAGTTCTTAAGTGTAATAGACATATTATATTCTATAACAGCTTTAAGTAACCGAAGAGATTATCAATGTTTGATACCTATCCCATGCCTAGAATTGATTATATAATAGCAAACTGAAAATGGTAGATACCTGGCAACACTACACATGACAAAGGGATACTGACATATTGCACTTAACTACTCTGTTTAAAAAAAACAATTTTTATAAACCCTGTTGGTCTATCCTAGTACACATAGTTTCCATTTGGTCTAAATTGGACCCCAAACAACTCTCAAAGGCTGATGGATAAAATACAGAAGCCGCACTCTCCCAGGTATGCTGTGCTATACCTGGATGACATACGCATTCGTTCTGAGCCTGGGAGTCTTAGTTCCTAAAGGGTGCATGCTGTGTTACAATGCATAAGGTAGACAGAGCTTGACTAGTAATACTCCAAAAAGTGAACTAGATCTGGTGGAAAACAAGTATTCAGGATTTCTTATATGAGGACTGGAAGCAAGACCACAACTAGAAGAAAGCAACATCCTACATCCTCTACGTATTGGCAGGTAAAGGGTTGTCATGGACTAGCTGAGTACTAGAGAAAGTTTGTACCTAATGTAGCAACTATTGCCATGTCCCTTGACAGGTCATAAGCTGAGAAAGCTCCTGTGAAAGTGCAATGGTATCTTTTTTTTTTCAAAACAGGTTTATTGTTTTAACATATAAGAGAAATATCATAACAATTTTATACAAGTAATTAAAAATAGGTATTATTATAATATTCAACAAAACAACTAAAGTATTTACAAAGACATCCACTACAATCAGATCAATTAATTAAACTAAAATACCATACTATTGAAATTAAATTTTTTTTAACAAATTTTGTAAATTATCCCATACAATAAAATAAGATGTTTTTCTGTTTGTTCTAGTCCTAATTGTGTTTATTTCCATATGGCACACTATATTCATAACATTTTTAAATTCATTGAACGAAGGAGGTGTATCTGAAATCCAATTTCTAGTTATTATTTTCCTAGCCACTGCTAAAATAGACCATAACAAGGGAAGCTTAACCTTTTTAACACTTTGAGGTACAGGTGTGTTGAATAATATAAGAGATTTAGAAATAATGAAATTATCTATAAAAAGAGCCTGCAAAATTCATTAATTGACTTCCAGTATTCTTTCAATTTTATACAGTCATAAAACATATGAGCCCAGTCAGCATTAATTTCTACATTACATCTCTTACATAGATTATCTTTATTATTTATTTTATTCATCATCAAGGTGTATAAAAGATCTATGTAAAAATTTCCATGTATAAAGTCTCCAGACAATGGAAGATGTAGTTCTATAAGCAGATTCCAATATATATTGTTTATCTTGTTGATTTGGTGGGTCCCCATTAATAGAAGTGAAATAATTCCAGTATGAATCTACACTGTAAAAGTTTCTTGTCTGATAACTTTATGTATGTATGAAAGTTTACCTTTATCAGAAACTTTATGTTGTAAATTTAATATCAAGTAATCAATCAGTGTTGGAATAGATTCTTTAACAGTTATAGACATTAAATATTTTATTAATGAGATGTTGTCTAAAGGTCTGAACCTCTAACCAGCAAGTTTCTCTTAGATCAAATTCTTGTTTTAAGAAATCTAGATTTTTAACTTTATTATCAGATATCAACTGATACCAGTACTTTAGATCATTATCTATAGCTAAATGGGTTCCTTCAGAAGTAGATGACAAAAGCATACCCTGAGTATACATTATAGGAAATACAATAAAATTCCATTCCCTATACTTAGGGTGCATGAATATAAAGTTATAACTAATAATAATATTTAATGGGTAACAAACCATATGTTTAGGTGTAATAGGTGAAGTACAAAATTCCTTTAGTAACCATAACATGGAGTTATTTACAATCATATTTTTATGTGTTAAGGAGATTTTCATGAAGTGTATACTAATTAGCTCCCAATAATCTTTCCATTTTGTGACATATGACTGATCTATTAATAAAGTAATAACTTTTACAATAGAAGAGATAGTATATAAATTAAAGTCTGAAAAGAAATACCCCCTTGAGACCAGCTATTAGTATGTTTCTTTAATGCAATCCTAGGTCTATTAGGTGCCCATAAGAAATTTAACATTAGTGTGTTCAGTTTCTTGATAATTATTTTTGTAGGTGGAAGTATTATTGATTGTATTAAGTATAAAATCTTGGGGAATATTATCATTTTAATAATTGTAAGTCTCTCTCCATAGTAAAAAACATATTATTCCAGGTATTAAAAAGATTTTGTATATTAAGAAAACAGGTATTATGATTATTATATATAATAGATTTAATATCTTTAGATAGTATTATACCTAAATAAGTTATCTGACCTGAATTGGGTACATATTTAGTAAAATCACTAATGAGAATATTTTTAGTGTATATATAGGTAGTATTTTAGTTTTTCTTCATTGAATATTAAACCAGAAATACTTTTAAAATTCATCATGTTATCAAATAGAGACTGTATAGAAGAATTAGATCCTGCTGATGTAATTAGAACATCATCTGCAAAAGTTGAATTTTGATGTTGTATTTTCATCTATTTCAAAACCCTCTATGTCAATACTGTTTCTGATCAAATTAGCCCAAGGCTCCATTACTAAAGTGAATAATAGTGGAGAAAGTGGACATCCTTGTTTTGTACCTTTAAGAATGGGTATTTTTTGTGAAACATATGTTCCTACCTTAATATAAGCCAACGTTCCTTTGTATAAATGTTCAATTAGATTTACAAATTCATCCGAGAAGTTTGTGCACTTCATTAAGGTAAACAGATAGTCCCAACTTACTGTATCAAATGCTGAACTTATATCAAGACTAATAAGTGTTAAATCTTTCTTTTTCCTATTTGCAAAATCTATTAATGTTAAAGTTCTTCTTATATTATCAAAAGTATTTCTATTTACAATGAAGCCTGTCTGATCTATATCTATAACACCGGGAATGATTGTCTTCAATCTATCAGCAAAGATATTCATAAACATTTTATAATCAACATTAAGTAATGAGATGGGCCGATATGAAGAACATCTAGTTGGATCTTTATTAGGTTTTAAAATGGGAAATAAATGTATATTGCCAAGATGGGGGGTTATTAACTCAGTTTGGGCCAAAATAAAAACCTTATGTATTAATGAATATGTATTTTTAGAAAGGATTTTATATATCTCTGGTATAATACCATCATTACCCGGTGCTTTGTTTGATTTAAGCTTATTTATTTGTGTAATAACTTCTGTATATGAAATACTCTTGTCCAATAGTTTAATCTGTTGTTTATTAAGCTTTTTATTCATATTTGTGGTTATAAACTCCTTTATTTTATCTTTAGGTTCCATGTTAATATTATTATGGTTAATTTTGTGAAAGTGATTTCTAAATTCATCTAGTATTTCTGGTATACTAGAAACATTCTTCTTTTCCTTAGAGAAAAGATTTCTTTGATATGGTTTTGTTTATTCAACCTTTTTGTTTTATTTTTAAGTCTATGTAAGTATTTGGGGCTTATTGAATAAGACAAAACTTGTATTTCTCTAAAGTTATTTTAACTTTATGAGTTAAAATTTCTTTGTATTTCTCATTTAGTTTGTTTATTTCTTCAATAACTTTCTTGTCCATAATATTTTCTTTATTATTATGTTTATACGAGTCTAATTTACTTTGAATATCTAACAATTCCTTATCCCAAGATTTCCTTTTATTATTATACCATCTGATACTTTGTCCATATATATATGATTTTAAGGCATCCCAAACATAAACAATGGAGACTTCAGGAGTGTTATTTATGTCTAAAAAATGTTTTACTTCTGAAAGTATATATTCTTTATAGTCTTTTAGTTGAGTTAAGTATGCTGGTATCCTTTTGATCTGAACATTATGAGTATTTTTATCATGAATTCAAAACAATTGAATTATGATCAGATATAGGACATGAAATGATTTTGGAATTAATTAAATCTGTTACCATTTGGTTAGAAATAAAGACCCTATCTATTTTTGAATAAGTTTTGTATCTGTTAGAAAAAAAGGTGTATGGTAATGATTTTGAATCTATCTGATTATTAATATCATTCAAATGATAAGAATTAGCAAAATCCTTTAAATGTTTTGCATTAGATGTAATTCTTCTCTTTCCTATAGTGGTAGTATCACTTTCATGTAGTATACAATTAAAGTCACCAGCTAAAATAATATCTCTTATAGAGAATGATATGATCTCATCAAGATGATGTTTCACTGTATTTATACCAATTCCAGATATCCAATATACATTAATTAAAGTGTAAGTCTTCCCATTAATTTGTATTGTAACCATACAAAACATTCCTTTGTCATCCTGATAAGACTTAATGGTTTTAGGAATGGGCATACTTTTATTCCATAAAATAGCCACTCCTCTTTTTTCTGAGTGTGCTCTGAACTAACCAATACTGTATATTTGTTTGTGGCTAGTTTATCAATATCTTTTTTCAAGAGATGGGTTTCTTGTAGGAAGACTAAGTTGGCCTTATGTAAATTAATGTATCTTATTAGGCTTGCCCTTTTACATGGATTATTCAATCCATTAATGTTTAAAGAAATTCCTTTTAAAGATGTCATTTGGCATTTTTAAAACTTAAGAATCTTATGATCAAAATAACAAATAACAAGATAAGTAATGTTACATCTCCTCCTTTAGGTGTACCTTTAAATATAGCTGTATTTATTGAATCTCTTATGGGATTTCGTATAGGATTCAATTTTGTTTGTAGTGACAAGGAATGTACAAAATATATTGTGGATGTCAAAACTATATACAAATAACAATGAACAAGTGAAAATAATGTAAGGATTAAACCTTGCATCCAGCCTGGAGTTGTAAACTCCAACTTAGAGTAGTATTTACCACTCAAGTTAACCCCCTACCCTAAGCAGCAGTACGTCAGCTACCACCTTATCAATTTAATACTAGTTATATTTAACTGAAGTTAACAGTTTTCAATTCAATTATCTAGCAAGACAAGACTACACATTTTGTAAAACAGCATCATATAAACTAAAATAAACCTTTTTTTTTTTTTTTTTTTTTTTTTAAACTGTTCATACTACTATATACAGCCATGTAATATAAAACACTTGTATGCAAATAACATTCAAATAATCTTGATGTTAGAAATCAAGAGGAGAGAAAAATAAGTTCTAACATTCATTTAAATCAAAAACTTTGGCTAATATGATTCAGACATTACATATATTAGGATGCATCTATTTTCTGTCATGTAAATACAGTTAACAGCTTCCAAAAAAACTTGAATTGCTTGTATATGAGCATTTACTCAAACTCATTATTGCCAATAGAATAAAATATTGTATTCATAGAAATTGTTATAAATCATACTTCACAGTTAAGCAGATTCTCAGAAACATTTATATACATATCTACATACACACACATACACACACACACACACACACATATATATATATATATACATACATACACACATACACACACATATACACATATACATATATATATATATATATATATATATATAAATATATACACATGCATACATACACACACACACATACACACACACACACACACACACACATACACACACACACACACACACACACACAAACACACACACACACACACACACACACACACACACACACACACACACACACACACACACACACATACACACACACACACACACACACACACACACACACACACACACACACACACACACACACACATATATATATATATCTGATCTCACTGAGTTGTATCTTTACTGTGTCCCTTCAATAAATCTGTCTGCTTTATACAAAATAATGCACAGCAAACACATTTAGTAACCAGATTTTACAAACATGCTATACTACTGTTTTAAAATATATCACATGACAATTTCTTCCAGTATAGAGTTATAAAATTATTTATGCTTGTCAATCAGATGAATTAAATGAGTTATAGTAATGTATATGTTTGGGACATAGGTTTTAACACATATTATTAATCTGCTATTCCTGTATCTGTGATGTGTCAGTGTGATATCTAGGTCAAAGGTGAGACCAGCTGCTTTCAGCTTCTCTGTGAAAATTCTGAGAGTTGAAGATTTTGAAGTAGCTCATGGACACTGTGCATGAGACAGCCCACATCCCAGATTGTCTCTCTTAACATTTTGGCGGAAACTTATTAAAACTAGTGACAAACATTCATTTAGCAGTGTAAATGCATCTAAACATGACAAAACCTTCACAATGCATTCTACAGGTTATTACAGACTCTATGTAAGTGAAATCAAGCCCAAAATTATTAATAAGTAACAAAACTCAACATTTTTGTCCCAACTCAACTCCTATGCAAATCTTATTATTTACTGTGTCTATATGATCAAAAGCATTTCTATATATTAATAAAGAAAAGAAAAGAGAGTAGAAAGTAAAAGGGTGTAAGGCAGAAATAAAAAAAATGTAAGAGAAAGCTATAATAAGTATATACAATAGAATGTTACTTACTGTTTATATTAATAGAGTTAAAAATAAAACATATTTACTATTATTTAGTTCTAATTATTATTGGTTAAAGCATGACAGATTATTTACAAACAAGCATATGCTGTGTAATCAAGAAAGTATAATTAGGAATAGCATTTGAAGAACATATAAACTTTTAAAGGAAAAAAATGTATCAAATTACTGACCTTATTTTTCCTCTTCAGAAAGAGAAACAAGTTAAATCACAGTCTCAGATATTTTGACTAGTTATGAAACAAAACATTTCTTTGCACACAGAGAATAACTTTGATTAAATCTTTTTCAAAATATTTGTTGCTTCTTGGAAATGCAGGAACTATGTTTAAAAAGATTGATAATAAAATAAAATGATGAGAGAGAAAAAAAAAAACATAGTACAAATCATTTGTTTTTTAGTCTCTTCTTCTTCTCTGAAGTCTTCCACGAAGTCTCAGTTGCCAGTGTCTTTAACGAAGAACTATCCCATTCCATTTCTTCTATTTTTTCCAAAATCTTATTTTTTTTGATAAACAGTAAAGCAGAGTCTAAGTCATCGAAAATTTTAGGACCATCAGGAAGGAAGATTTTAAGCTTGGCAGGAAACAGAAGGTATGTTTTAAACTGTGCTTTTTTAAGCTCCCCTATTAGTGGCAGAAAAACTTTTCTTTTAGCTAATACCATGGAAGAATAGTCATTGTCAAAACGCACAGTTGTTTCATTAATCTTAACAGGAGCTTGAGCCCAAGCAGATTTAAGAACCATCTCTTTATCAAAAGATGATAGAAATCTAACTATAACTGATCTAGGATAGTTTTTGTTAGAGTTAGTATTAGCTATAGATCTATGTGCTCTTCGATACCAAAAGAGAATGCTTCTGGTAAATCTAAAGTTTTAGGAGCCATGTTGTTAAAAAGAAGTAATATTGTTACCTTCAATATTTTCTGGCAGTCCAAAAATCCTAATGTTATTGCGCCTAGATCTATTTTCCAGGTCATCCAGCTTTGTTTGTAAATGTGTATTTTGTTTCAGCAGAAACTCAATGTTGATTTCCTCTTCTTGTATTCTATTTTCCATGTCATTCACAGCTTCTTCTATGCCTGTCATCTGGATCTTCTGTTGTTGCAGGTCCATATGTAACAAGTCTATTTGTTTTGTAGTTTTTTCTATGAAAGTGTCTATTTTAGTATCCATTTTATCCATCTTACCAGTAAGTTGCTGGACTATAATTATCAGAGACTGAGGTTCTTTCTTGATGCTGGAGTCTTGAGAATTTGTCTTACTGGAACTCATTTCAGACTGATAAACTGACAGGAAAATTTCCAAAGTAATTTCTGACAGGAATATTATTAAGATTTCCTTTCTTTTTTAGATATAGTTCAAGAACTATATAAAACAAACATATTTAGAAAGAAAATTACTTCAAGAATTAATTTTTTAAGTAATTAATTCCTGTCAATGTAATGAAATTGGTGGAGCTGAATAAATCTGCTGCTATCCTGTGTTCATCCTTGGCCACGCCCCTATCTTCAGTGCAATGGTATCTTGAAGCAAATAGAGTATGTAATGAACTAAAAAAAGTGATATATTATGAACCTGTGTTAGCAAGTCCAGAGTTTAGTAAAGAGTTTACACTATATACTGATGCATCCCAAGTAGGTTTGGGGGTGGTCTTGTCCAAACACATTCATTGCGAGGAACACCCTTTGTACTCTGTCATCAGAAAGTTGAGCAATGCAGAAATGAGAAAAGAAGATATTCTACAAGTGGAAGAAAAATCATAGTTATAAACTGGGCCTTCTATGCTGTGAATACTATTATAGGCAGGCATTTTAGTTTACAGTGGATAAGGCCCCATTGCAATGGTTAAATAAGCAAACTGATGGCAGTATGAAGCGTGCAAATAGGCATAATATTTCAAACACTTTCAATATATGGTGACTTACAGGCCTGGTCTAGTAAACAGAAATAAAAAGCTGATGGATTGTTGAGTGACTATCACACATCATTATGAGTCCAGAACCCCTGTATTTGTGCTGGGACTTGGATAGTTGTAACATGATAGTTAAATGGGTAATATGTCTTTAAAAATGTTTGCTGAAGTATGTAGTATGGGAATATTCCCACAGCAGTTTATCAGTAAAACACTTGGACCTAGCCAATTAACAAGGCATTGGTTTCCAACTAATGTTGTATAAATGGAAGAAGTCTTGAGGACTACAATCAGGAAGTTTGTTCCTGATCACTTGGTATATGGAGCTCTGACTGAGACATGATTGAGGCCTCTGCATGGGACTTTTACTTAAAGACAGACTTTTCCTGGTGAGCCTATGGAAGAATGTACTATTATTGATAGTAATTAACAATGGGAACTGTTCTGTTTTATTTCAAGCCATGTGGGCCATATTATTATTTTGGGATTTTGTAAAAAATAAACCTGTGCTTTAAGTGTGTGTGTGTGTGTGTGTGTGTGTGTGTGTGTGTACACACACACACACACACACACACACACACACACACACACACACACACACTTATCTATCTATTATCTATATCCATCTATATCTATATATATATATATATATATATATATATATATATATATATATATATATATATATATATATATATATATATATATATATATATATATATATATATATATATATATATATATATATATTTTATATATATATATATATATATATATATATATATATATATATATATTTATATTGATCTCCATCAGATGATCGTATTTTTGAAAACTCAAAACTTTTGAATGGAGATTGCGGTACAGTCAGTATTGGGAAATTTACCCTTTTCTTCACTGTAGTGTGAACTTGGAGATGGTATATATCATTTGCAATGGGTGTGGGGAGCGTAGGATGGCTTCACACTGGATAAACATAAAAAAGTAGATTTTTGTGTTTTTTTGGGGATTATTTTAATGTACGAGGTTTCAGAAACTTGATCATATTGTCTCAGCCATAGGAATTTCGAGTTTCTGAAAACTTGATCATCTGATGTAGATATATATATATATATATATATATATATATATATATATATATATATATACTTACACACACACACACACACACACACACACACACACACACACACACGTATATATATATATATATATATATATATATATATATATATATGTGTGTGTGTGTGTGTGTGTGTGTATAAATATCCAAGTACCAAAGGTCGAGCAGTTGAAGAAACACTGCAGAGCAAGTAAACATATAACAAAAAACAAACTGCAGTGATCACTAGGATATAGGGCATGAAAACATTTGTTAAAACACCGAAATAAAATAAAATGATAAAATGACAAGTGCTTTCAGACAATTCCAAGCCCTTCTTCAGATCTATCATTTATAAATTACTTCCATCTTCTTATAGAAGGGATAATTCAATCATAAAACCTTATAAAAACACACTCTTTTGTTAGCCAATCAGATCTTACTCTGAGATCTAGCCCCCTTGAGGGCTGGTCTAGGTGACAAATTCGCTTTCAGTCCTGGTGGTTTATAGGCTAGTAAAGCTGTGATCCAATTCATCTCACTTATTTCTGTTCTTAACATAACATCACCTCCATGTATATTATCATAAAGCACTTGTAAAACCTTGAATTGAAAATAATGACCTGGATGATCTGTTATGTGTTTATATAATGGATTTTTGTCATCTATGAGTTTGATGTCACTGACATGTTTTCGAATATGCTGTCTTAACTGTCTGTGTATACATAGTGTGTGTGTGTATATGTTTCTGTATATGTGTATATTTATAAAGTACGTGTACAAAAGTGCGCATGTGTGTGTGTGTGTGTGTGTGTGTGTGTGTGTGTGTATATATGCAATTAAACACAGTTATGTGCTTCTGATTTCCTTTTCTTAGTGTTCTTAATGCAAGGGCACATAATAAATGTATGTTAAAGTAAATTCAGCTGTATCTTATGGTTGCTCTCTGACAATGTAAGGACTGACTCAAAGTCAGTGGGAATCTCTTACAATGGATCTGCATGTACCAGATATGCATCTCCCTCTGGAAGGATGTCACTCAAAGCATAAAAGACATTTTTTATGAACCGTATCAGTACACCTAGTTGATAGGGTTGCCACAAGACTCTCTTTCTGCAGTTCTGGCCTGGGGAGGGGGCTTGAAAATGGTAAATGCATTTATACTTTACAAGAAAAATATTTACTGACTTCTCTAAATTTCACAGAAATCTTTGCTACTACTCTTAAGTTATCTTAACACAAACTATTATAAACAACATTTAAAGCTTAGAATTTCAAAAAAGTGTTGCTGCTTATGTAAATTTGTCAGAAGAGTTGGCAATTGCCTTTAAACCCCTGACTGATCTAATTGCTTTGTTTTGCTATGAAAGGGGAGTGTTAAGTTCTTCTCCCTTCTGCAATAAAAACAGTGGAAACAATTCCACAGCTTTTTGTCTTTTTTTATATCAGCTGTTGTTTTCCTGACATTAGCAGGATTAATTACCCATCTAAGATTGACAGCAGTACCTGACAGGGTAAACTACAGATTTAACTGTGTCTATGACATGTCATGCAGGTGGAGACGAATTTATCTGCAAAGTATGTGAGAAGTTGAGTTTAAAAAAAAAAAAAGTAGGTGGGCTTTCCATTCCTTCGACTCCAATGCAAAGAAATAAAAGTTTTAAAAACTACAAGCAGGTTTCTGGTACATACACAATGCTAGAACCAGAGTGTAGGGAGAAAAGAAGTGTAACGATTGAGTTACAGTCTGTGAGAGGGTGGAGTTTTCCTTTAAGGAAGGCAAGGTCAGTTACTCCTTTGGTGAACCTGAGAGCACTCATCCAGTCATGCATTTTTAGCCTGAAGGAAGATACTGAATCACATTCATCAATGTGCAGAGGAAGTTCATTCCAGTGAAGCACTAGGCACCTAGTGAAGAATTCATGTCTCTGTGTTCTGCTCATCTGCTAATAAAGGTTTAGATCTCTGATTCCAATATTAGCTGTTTGACTTAATGAGCTATAGGAGGTCAAGGACCACAGAAAGCATGGCAAAGATGTACCCCTCTTCCAAAAGTATATAAAACACAGAATACAGAGACAGGGCTTCTAATTTGTCCTGGTAACTATAGTTTTTAAGACCTGTGATCTTTTTGTTAGGATACTCTGGTACTTTTTGTGTTTTGATTTATAGTGTGAGATACCTCCTACACAGGTTGTTTTACTCTGTAATGGGATTCATCAGTGCTGAATAACTAGTAACAATAACCTCGTTGGATCTGGATGAAATAACTTTGAATGTTAGTTGTGCTAAGTATAAGGGTTTCCTAACAACAGCTGCCACATGATAATCAATAGAGATTGAGCTACCAACCTAAGTGTTCATGTCCCTGACTACATCTTTATTTAGTAGGGGTGTGCTTTCTGTATTGTATGTTGTGGGTACTTTATGTTTCTGAAAGAAACAGTGTTATACCTTTTAGCAGTCAGATTTAAGCACATTTTCTGTACACTAAGTATGAACTACAGCAAGCTCTTTCTAAAGTGTTTAGATATCCAAAGGGGTTTTGTCAATTACACCCACTCTGCAGTCAGCTGCAATTGTGGCTATCATTTTTGATATCAGAGAAGTATATGCCAAGCAACAGCAGGGGATCTACTACAGCTCCTTGAGGAGCTCCACTGATTACCTTAGTATTATTTGAAGAAGCATTTAACACATGAACTATGTGGGGTTTGTCTTTCAGTCAGTTGTCTAGCCATCTTCCCACATAAGGTTATCTGCATAAGGATATCATTTTTTCTTACAATTCTAGCATGAGGTATGTGATGAAAGATTTGTCCAGATCAAGATAAGCTGTATAATTAGCATGATCATTGCCAACAGATTAGGTAACCCTCTTGAAGAAATTAACAAGGTTTAACATGTGTGATCTCCCTTTGATAAAGCAAATTGTTGAAAGTCAAGAAAAATATCACAATTTATTTCACCATTCCATGCCACTAAAGGAATATATAGATTAAATCACATTTTTGTTTACCTTCTGCAGGTTTTACAAGACTTACGTATTGCTCAAAACCTTTGATAATTCTGTCTCAGAAAACAGTGACACATTTATACATCAACCTCTCTCCTTTTTAGATCTCAGGCTTGGTTTCTTGAGGCACCAAAAAATGAAACTTGAGATTAGTGTGCTTCTCTGGTACAGTTAACAGCTCCTTGTTTTAAAAGATTGAGCTTTTGTCCTTGGTAGTAGTGTTAAGTTTTGTCTGAATAATTTCCACATTGGTTACCTCTAGTTGAATCTTGCTACTACCCAAATAAAACATATCTGCCATTCCTACCAGATACCTTTTGGCATTAATAGTTTCCCCAGATCTTTATAGCCTGACCAACACTTCCAAAACCTGTTGAATTATTTCCTGCCTGTGGGGGCTGTAGAATGGAACATTATCCAGGTTAGCAAGAGCATAGTGTGCAGGCCCTGCTTAGATTCAATCCACTAACCTTGGGAAAGTAATTGGAGCTCAATCATTATCCCAAAGAACATGTTGATGAACCCATATAATAGGTTTATAGGTAGATACTAGGCTATCTGCCCTAAGGCATTTAAAGCCTAGCCAGAATGTATTTGGCTTCCGCCTCCCTATTAGATTAGCCTACTGTGCCTCTGTAAAGTAGGTCACAGAAGGTACCCTTTTAAGATTAATTTACTGTGCCTCTGTCTAGCAGGGACACAGAAGTGATCCCAGGGGTGAATTTGCGATTTCCCATCCACGCATCCAGATTTCGCTTGAAGAGGGTCAGCGAGGGGCTATGTCTAACATGAATTGGGATTCTATTCCAGAGTGAGGGGAGCCTCTGGGAAATGAATCTGTCCCTCCAGCATGTCCTATTTATTTTTGTGCTGAGGTTTAGGTCCCTGGAGCATGTAGCTCTAAGAGACTTGGATTTTTTGAGGTGGAGCATGTCCATTAATTCTGGGTTTGACATGGCTTTGTACATCAGGCATAGATTGCCTCTGAGTAGGCAGTAAGCAACTGAGTAGAGCTGGAGTTTCTTTAGTCGAGCTGCATAGGACATCTGTTTGTAGCCCATGATCCTCTTGGTGAGGTACTTTTGGGGTCTCTCCAGTTGCTGCAGGTGTCGGGTAAGGTACATCCCAAAAGGGGCATTGTATTCAATTATGGGCCTGATGAATGGAGTAGAGGGCACAATGACCTCTCTTGATCTAGATGCGAACCCTTTCATGATAAGGTGGGCTATATAGAAGGTCTTTCTAACCACTTTGGCAACGTGATTATCAAAGGAGAGATTACTATCTATGTTGGTCCCCAAATCTCTAATTACTTCTTCCAGATTTAATGGATTACCACCTATGTGGTAATTTGTGGCACCTTGTTTTTCCCAAAGGGGATGACTGCACTTTTTAGCATTTAGCTTGAGGCTGTGGCTCTGGCACCAAGCATCCATCTTTGTGAGACCCTTTTGGAGGATGTTTGTGTCAGCTGGAGATTCGATTATGGCCCCCAGTTTGCAGTCATCTGCGAACTTTGTCAGCCATAATCCCCCGTGTTAGCCTGAACCTCAGAGAAGTATATACTGAACAAGCGAGGTCCCAGAACTGAGCCCTGTGGGACGCCACTTGTAACTGGTTTGGATTCGAACATGGCACCTGCGATTCTGACCATGTGGGTTCTATCTCTGAGCCAGTTTGCAACCCATCTTGTGATATAGGGGTTGATATTTAAGTTGGTAAGCTTATTTATGATGCCCGAGTGGGGTATTGTGTCAAAGGCTTTTGCGAGGTTCAGATAGGCTGTGTGGACTACCTTGCCCTCATCTATGGCTTTGGTAACTGTTTCAAAGAAATCAACTAGGTTTAAGAGGCAAGATCTGCCCTCAACAAAGCCGAATTGGGTAGGGTCCAGTGTCTGGAGGCTCCCAATTTCTTTGTTTATGAGTTCCATGATAATATGCTCCATAGCTTTACAGACCAGACTAGTCAGGCTTATGGGGCAATAGTTTCCGGGGTCCGTTGTGGCACCACCTTTGTGGAGTGGGACCACTGTAGCTGTACGCCATTCTTTGGGTACATATCCTGTAGTAAGGCTAAGTTTGAACAGTGACTTAATGTGAGAGTTCAGTTCTTCTTGGAGCTCGTGTAAGACACAACCTAGGACACCGTCCGGTCCCATAGATGCTGTGTTTTTTGCTTTGGAGATGGAAGCTTTCACCTGTGCATCTGTGATGTCAGGGAGATTACATTTAGTTGGGATAGGCATTTGCTCCTTTGGGGGAGTTTGCGCTGAATCTGTCTGCCAAGATATTGGCTATGTCTGTAGGTTCGGTATATTTTGTACTGTTATGCAACAATTCTGAGCATATCTGGGAGTTTCCGCCCATGTTCCTGACATAACTAAAGGAGGCCTTGTGATTATCTTTAGTGTCTAGGACAACTTTTCTTTCAAAGCTGGCCTTTGATGATTTTATGAGGGATTGAAGTTTCTTGCTAATACTGATCAGAAATGCCTTCCCTTTTTGGGATTTTGCTCTGTCATGTAGTAGCTTCCTCCTTCTGTTGTATAGCTTATTTATGGCCGGGGTCCACCAGATCGGTCTCCTGTTTTTGGAGGACTGAGTCTTGGTTTTATTTGGGATAGCATGATCCATGCATTCCTGCAGGTGCTCATAGAATACATTTGTAAAGGATTCTGGGAATTGGGCTGTATTATCCTCTGGCCCAGGGGCTTTGAAGGATTCCACCTCAGTCTTGAGAAGTGCAAAGTTGGCTTTTGAGAAATTCTTTACAGTGATTTCCTTGGCTGGGGGTGGGGATGGGATATGGATGTCCAGGGAAATTTGTTTATGGTCTGATCTTACCAATGAGGGGTTTACCTCTGGTGTGGAACATAGAGTCCCCATGTTGGTGATGACCAGGTCCAATATGTTGTTCCCTCTTGTGGGAGTGGTGACCAGTTGTTCCATTGTGTTAGAGTTTATAAATTCAAGGAACCATTGCACAAGGGTGTTTGGGCTTAAGTAGTTTTCCCAGTCAGTGCTTGGGTAGTTGAAGTCACCCAATAACATAGTGTTTGGAGAGACCTTCATATTCTCCAGTGTTCTCAGGACTGCCAAGTGGGGTTCCTGTAATAGGGAGGGTGTTCTGTAGCAGGCTACAACTGAAATGCAGTTTTTCCCGCTGTTAGTTGCACATGGATGGTTTCCGATGCTAAGTGCAGTGCCACTAACCTGGAGGTGTAGGTATCTTTGATGAATATAGATACTCCCCCTCCTTTTGTGCTTTGGTCCAAGTTTTGGGGCTGAAACGCATGGTATGAGTTATAACCTGGTAGTGCTGGGGTGCTCTCAGGAGCCTTGAATCAGGTTTCTGTTACTGCACAGACATTGATTTTCTCCATACTGAGGAGAGCCTCGAGTGCGTGCATCTTGAGGTTTAGACTTCTGGCATTGAGTAGCATTACCTTTAGTTTTTTTATCCTTGGGTTGTTTATGGAGGTGGGTTTGTCCTTTGAGCCTTGCCTAAAAAAGGCACTATGGGGGTGGCAAGAGCCTTGGCCAGTATACGAAAGCCTAAGGGTGACAGGTGCAAGCCGTCCCTGGCTTGTCGAGCATGTCATCCCAGGCTGACAGACACTGGATCCCCTTTGAATGACACCAATACTTTAGCCAATTGTTGAAACTGATAATTTTGTCTTTATACTGTGGCATCATTCTTGGTGAGGGCAAGATGCTACTCAAGGTCAGGGTCATACCAGCCTGGGCTACATGGTCAGAGAGCTCCTCTATGTCTCTTTTCATGCAGTCCAGGGAGGTACATTTCAGGTCATTGACACCAGCATGGACAATGATGGAGTCATACTTGTACTTGCTTTGGAGTGGCCTGAGTGCTTGCATTATGTGGTGCATCCTGGCACCCAACAGGCAGCTTACAGTGACCTTCTCCTTGTTCCATCTGGTGAGCGGGACGTCAGTGTGTCGGACAATAGAGTCCCCTATAACAAGTGTATTTGGTGTGTTGTTTGGCCTTAGGGGCTGTAACTGTGAGACACACTGATTTTGTGAGATATGTGATTCGTGGGTATTGTTGAGGGGTGGCTGTTGCTTGGATATCTGCTTAGGAGGTCTTTGTTGTTTAGGCAGATTTTTATTTAGAGCCTCCGAGCATGTTTTTGTGTGTTTATGTGTTGGGTGTGCAGATGCAATAGGTCTGTGTGAGACTGGATTTGTGGTGTGGGTGGTTACCTTTTCCTCCTGACTGACTGTGCCAGTCTTGGGTTGAGAGAGCTCTGCCTCCAGTTTGGCTGTGTAACTGCATCTCTCACATGTATTAGAATTTGTTGGAAGGAGAAGAGGGTTGTGTATGTACATAAGGCAATTGTAACATTGCCTCAAAATTCACAGATTCACCAGCTGGACTGGAGAGTAACCTTGAAACTGACCCTTGGACATACCAGATTAGTATAGGGAACTGTTGTTTTACTGATCAGATCAGGGAAGGGAACTGATTTTTCACTTGATCAGGAAGGACCAATTGGGAGCCTAATACTTATGAGAAGTCAAGGAGGGTGTAGTGCTTTAGTTAGTTAGTGTTTCCTTATAAGAGCTGAGCAAGTGCAGGGCTTTAGAAAGAGAATATAGTGATTACTTTGAGAGTTTGAACAGTTCTAAGGGAAAAAGTGAAGAGCAGACTTTGTGAAGCCTGGAATAGTTTAAACCTGTTTAGGCAGTGCTGCCCAACGCTGCTCAGTGTGCAAAACCACGCAAAAAGAGAGTTGTAGGGTTTTAAGAGAGAGAGATCAAGGAGTTTAGAATTGACTCAAAATGGCCAATAAAACTACAGCTTCTAGGTAGTAACCACTCCTCCAGGGACAGGCAGGCTGTTCAGTGTTAACCACTCCCACTGGTGAACACAGAGACTTCCCTTTAGCCCAAGCAAGCACTGGCCTTCTAGAAACTTCCAAACAGTTCAGAACAGCAAATCTGTAACTGAACTTTCTTAACTTTCAGAAAGTGGGAAAAAAGCAAGATTTTTTTCTTCTTTTTGTTGTAGTTTAAAGGTAGCAGAGATACACAAGCAGCAAAATAATCACAGCAGTGCAATAAATGACCCCACACTTGAGTGCTAGGCCAAAATCAGGTAAAATGCAGTTTTTAGAGTAAAAAACTATTTTAAATTAAATGCAACACAAGAAATGCAGTAAACAGGCTCTAGATGTGTTCCAAGTACTGTTACTGTTACAGATATAAACTTTAGCAGGCCGGAAAATGCCAGTAAAATTTAACAATAAATCAGAAGAAAATACTTAAAATCACAAAAGTGGTTCCTTTTCTTCTCTCAGCATTTTCTCCCCTTGGTAGGTGCTTCAGCAACAACTAGCAAGCCTGAAAAGATGCCAAAACCACGAGGCAGATGGGTTTTAAGAGAGACAGATCAAGGAGTTTAGAACTGACCCAAAATGGCCGATAAAACTACAGCTTCTAGGTAGTAACCACTCCTCCAGGGACAGGCAGGCTGTTCAGTGTTAACCACTCCCACTGGTGAACACAGAGACTTCCCTTTAGCCCAAGCAAGCACTGGCCTTCTAGAAACTTCCAAACAATTCAGAACAGCAAATCTGTAACTGAACTTTCTTAACTTTCAGAAAGTGGGAAAAAAGCAAGATTTTTTTTTTCTTTTTGTTGTAGTTTAAAGGTAGCAGAGATACACAAGCAGCAAAATAATCACAACAGTGCAATAAATGACCCCACACTTGAGTGCTAGGCCAAAATCAGATAAAATGCAGTTTTTAGAGAAAAAAAATATTTTAAATTAAGTGCAACACAGGAAATGCAGTAAACAGGCTCTAGATGTGTTCCACATACTGTTACTGTTACAGATATAAACTTTAGCAAGCTGGAAAATGCCAAAAAACAGGTGGCAAAGCTGTAAAACTTAACAAAAAATCAGAAGAATATACTTAAAATCACAAAAGTGGCTCCTTTTCTTCTCTCAGCATTTTCTCCCATTGGTAGGTGCTTCAGCAACAACTAGCAAGCCTGAAAAGATGCCAAAACCATGAAGCAGCTGGGTTTTAAGAGGGACAGATCAAGGAGTTTAGAATTGACCCAAAATGGCCAATAAAACTACAACTTCTAGGTAGTAACGACTCCTCCAGGGACAGGCAGGCTGTTCAGTGTTAACCACTCCCACTGGTGAACACAGACACTTCCCTTTAGCCCAAGCAAGCACTGGCCTTTATAAACTTCCAAACAGTTCAGAACAGCAAATCTGTAACTGAACTTTCTTAACTTCCAGAAAGTGGGAAAAAAGCAAAATATATCATAAAAGTTGACCTTCTTTTGCTGCAGGCACCATGGGTATCTATTAGTAATCCATAGTCCAGTCAGTAGTAATTATATACTTAGCTCTACTCAGCTACTGAGTGTAATATATTTCTCTAAGGAAATGACAGTCACCCTTCTACTCATCATAAATTAAATCCAGGGACTCCTTAACCCTGTGCTCATATTTCAAGGGTGAAAATTGTGTGGGTTCTTAGGGCGGTATCTTCTCTATTCAGAGAGGAGATGGGATGGAGCAGGTATCAGTCCCACTCCTGCTTGCAGTGGTCTGGAAATTCTGTCAACATGGTCTTTAGACCATAGGACTAAGTCATAGGACCATAGGACCATAATGAGGTGTGCCACGTAGAAGGACTTTCTAACGACAGTGACAACATGGTTGTCGAAGGAGAGGTTGCTATTTACCTGTATCCCTAGATCTCTTATCTCACCTTTGGAGTTAAGTGGACTACTGTTGATGTGGTAGTTCGTGGGCACCATGTTTTTCCAAAGGGAATGACGATGCACTTTTTAGCATTGAGCTTAAGGCCATGGTTCTGGCACCAGTCGTTGGTCTCTGTGAGGCATTTTTGTATAATGTCTACATCAGCTTGAGAATCAATAATAGCTCCCAGTTTGCAGCCATCCATAAATATGGTAACCTGAGTCCCTTTGTGCTGGCTTGAACTTCAGAGAAGTAGATGCCATACAGGAGTGGACCCAGAGCCGATCTCTGTGGAATTCCACTTGTAACTGCCCAGTAGTCAGATTTGGAGTCTGCTACTTTCACCATGTGGGTTTTGTCAGTGAGCTAGTTGGCAACCCATCTTATGACATAGGAGTTAATGCCTAGGTTAGTGAGTCTATCACTGATTTTTGAGTGGGGGATGGTGTCGAAGGCCTTGGCTAGAAAAAGGTAGGTTGTATGGGCTACCTTGCCTTCATCCACCACTCTGGTGACAGATTCAAAGAAGTCTGTAAGGTTGAGCAGACATGATCTGCCCTTCACAAACC
The DNA here is from genome assembly GCF_019279795.1 of Protopterus annectens. Taxonomy (NCBI): domain Eukaryota; kingdom Metazoa; phylum Chordata; order Ceratodontiformes; family Protopteridae; genus Protopterus; species Protopterus annectens. Next base: position 1,358,745,869 of record NC_056744.1, on the reverse strand, counting down.
CAAACTGCATGGGGTCCAGGGTTTGAAGATTCCCTATATCCCTATTTATAAGGTCCATAATGATGCACTCAATAGCCTTACAGATCAGGCTCATCCGGCTGATGGGGTGGTAATCACCAGGGTCTGTAGTCATTCCCCCTTTGTGGAGTGGAATGACTGCAGTGGGGCACCATTTGGTGGGAACAAAGCCTGAAGTGAGGCTGTGGTTGAACAGGGCACTCAGATGTGGTGCCAGTTCCCTTTGTAATTCATGTAAAACACAGCCAGGTATATTATCAGGTCCCATGAAAGCTGTATTCTTGGTTTAGGACAGTACGTTTTTTACCTATGCAGCCATGATATTAGGGATTTGGCATTCCTCAGATATTGGGATAGGTCCTTTAGGGGGTGGGGGGGTAAAGTTTACACTAAGATTTTGACAATATCAGTTGGTTCAGTATAAGTGGTGCCATTGTGCAGTAGCTCAGAGCACATCTAAGTATTGTTATGCAGATTCTTTTTTTCACTAAATATTTTTTTATTTTTAAAAATAAGATGTCTTAATAAACATTACATGAAATGTAGATAAATAACATATTTACAATTTTAAAACATTACTAACTTCAAACCATTATATTTTTATTTTATTTATTTTACATTTGTTGACCGGGCTAGTCCAACTGGATTTATGTCCATTTTCAGTGGAGGCCCGGGGAGAAAAGCTCCAGAGGTACAAACAATTTTACAAATACAAATAATACATAGTACAAGTGTGTTATGCAATGGGAAGAATGAAATGTAATCACATATATTATAGATCTTAACGAACTAAATAAGCTAACTTAGAAAAAAAAGGCCTGTGGAGAAAAGCTCCAGAGGTAAAACAATTTTACAATTACAAATATTGCATAGTACTAATGTGTTATATAATCACCTATATTATAGATCTTAACTAACTAGAAAAAGCTAAATTAGAAAGAGATTAAGTTAGAGGTTAACTCTTAGCAATACAAAAGGAAGGTCAGAAATGTTAAAGTGAATAAAGTAATATTTACAAAGATAAGGGATATTTTGTCAGTTGAAGAGTTGAGGTAGATGGGAGGGTCCAAGTGGTTAAGGAAGGTTTATGATAGAGTAAGGTACAAACAGGTTAGTCTGGGTTGGTACAAGAGCAAAGCCAGAATTTATTAAGATGTCTTAATAGTTGTTTCTTAAAGAGTGGAAGAGTGGACAAAGAAGAGATGTCAGATGGAAGATTATTCCATATTTTACCTACTGAGTTAGAGAAAAGGCAGTTGCCTGCAGAATTAATAGTTTTGGTAATATTAACAAGTAGTTTATCAGAGGAACTGATTTACATTGGTGTCTATGCAAATAACATTGATATTCTATATTATGTAAAGTCAGAAACATAAGATGATATATCTTCATCGATTTTTTCGAGTATTTCCAGTACTTTCATGCAAGAGTAATAGTATGAAGTAGGTCTGTTAGTTCTGTTCTTCACTGTTAATATTTCCATGTGTGCAACTGTTGATGTTAAATTCTTAAATTCCTTGAATGTAGGAGAAGCCTCATTTTTCCAATGTATAGTTATGATTTTACATGATATTGCCAATAGTGACCATAGGATTTTAATGTCTTTTTTGGTACACAGTTTAGAATAGGAGAATTGAATAAAAGTATAGACGTTGTTAATTGAAAATTATCATTATAAACAGTCTGAAAAATAGTTAATAGACTTCTAGTACAAATTGAGACATATACATTCATAAAAAAACATGCTGCCAATCTGCTTTTATCTTGATTTGGCATCTCCAACATTGATCTTCACTAGTAAATGTTTTGGCTAGCCTATGTGGTGTATAGAAACTTCTGTGTAGATATCTCCAAGTGAATAATTGCCAGTATTTTGATAATGTAGAAAATTTGGAAGATTTTAGAATATTTCTTTTTTCCTTAATTCGGGGATGGTTGTTTATTAAAGTAAAATAATCCCAGTATGATTTTTCATGATAATTTTTTTTTTTTTAACAATTTTATAAATATTAGATAAGTAACCTGTACCCTGTTAATGTTGTTTTGTGATGACAATAAGGTATTCAATGAATTTTGGGGCCACATGTCTAACCGAAGGTTGCATTTGTTCTCCTTTATTTATAAGAAAATGTCTTAGATTTTGTAAAAGCAACCAGTAGTCTTTGTTTATATTATACATGCAAGTTATCTGTTCATTTGTTAATATTTTTCCTTTCTCTATAAGTTGATGCCAAAAGAATAGTGAGTCTTTCTTGAGTATATTCATTTTAGAAATGTGGGATGTGTCTAGAATAGTGGGTGTAAAAGCTATAGGGAAAATAAAAAAAAAAAATCCAAGAATTAATATTTGGTATTTTGTTTATATATGTTTTGAACACTGATGGTGTAGAGCCTATATAGTTTTATGGTAATTTATTGATATTATTCTTTTTCCCTAGAAAATAATTTTTTAACATCCATATAAGGGGTGATGATATTACAGTTAAATTGTTTTGCATATGATTGTAATTAAATTCTATGTAAATCTGTTCATGCGCTTGTTTCCATATAGGTTTGTATGAATTATTTAACCATAGTGTTATATTTTTAATAACAGAGGAGGTAATATATAAATCAATATCCAGTAAATTAATTCCACCATCTTCCCAATCTGGTAAATGCTTATTTAAGGCTATACAGGGATTATTTGGAAACCATAGAAAATTTTAAATTAGTTTATTATATCTTTGAATAATATATTTGGGAGGTGGCAATGAAAAGTTTTGTAGTAAAAATAATATTTTGGGAAAGATGTTTGCTTTAATAAGATATAATCTGTCTGCTGTTGAAAATATGTATTTATTCCATTAACAGATTGTTTGTTCTATTTTGTCTAGTATTTTCTTATAGTTAAATACTAGAGAATCTGTTAATTCATTGAGTAGATTTATTCCAAAGTATAATAATTTATTTTCTGTTACTATATATTTGGAAAACCTTTTGCTTATTTTTTTTTTTTACAGTTACAGGACATAATTTTGGTTTTGTTTTCATTAAATTTTAGGCTTGAAATATTTTGAAATTTATTCATGGAGTTAAATAGAGCATTCAAATATTTATTGGCATCTGAGAGAGTTAAAAGTATGTCATCAGCAAAAGGTTGGATTTTAAGGTTGAACGTTTTATTAATACATTTATGTTATTGTTTGATCTGATTTGATTTGCAAAGGGTTCTATGAGTAATGCAAATAACAATGGTGATAAAGGGCAGCCTTGGTTAGTTTCCTTTTTGATTGTTATAGGGCCTGATCTATGTGATCCTAGTTTAACATATGCAGTAGATTTTTCATATAGTATTTGAACAAGGTTATTAAAATTAGAAGGAAAGCTATATTCTTTTAAAACTAGTGAAAGAAAGCTCTAGTTAACAGAATCAAAAGCGTTATTAATATCTAATGAAATTACATTTAAATCTAGGACTCTGTGTTTGCTATAGTCAATTAATGTTAGTATTCTTTTAATATTATTTGAATTGTTTCTTCCTTTAATAAAGCCTGTTTGATCTTTGTGAATTAAGAAAGTGTTTGATCCTATCTGCATATATAGCCCTAAACATGTTATAGTCTATATTGAGTAATGATATTGGCCTATATGAGGAACACTGCTTTATCTGGTTTGATAATTGGGGATATCAATGAATATTTCCAAGAGGGTGGAATGTTCAAGTCTTTTTTGGCTATAGCATATACTTTTAATAATAAGGATATGGCTTGATTGGGTATTAATTTATACATTTCTGGTAACATATTGTCTGGGCCAGGTGCTTTATTTGTCTTGAGCTTTTTAATTTGTGATTTTAATTATAGCATATTGATTGGCTTGTTTATAATGTCTATTTGTTCTTGTGTTAGTTTAATATGAATATTATTTTCTAAGTATTTTTTTATATCCTTGGTAGGTATATCTTGGGTGTTTAGGGAATTATCAAAGTTATATTGAAGTCTGAATGCTTCTAAAATATCATTTAGATCTGTAACTCTTTTGTTAGTATTAGGATTAAATATTTATTTTATTTGTTTAGATTTGATTATTTTTTTGTTTTATTAGTTGTGTCTCAGGTGTGCTGGATTAGTAGAATATGAATTTATTTTTATCTTTTGTAAGTTAATCATAATCTTACGATGTAACAATTCTGCATACTTCTTATTGATTTGTGTAAGTTCTTGAACTAGAGTAGTATTGCCCTTTTGTATTTCCAGTTTCAATTTATCTGCTTTGTTTTGTAAGTCTAGCATATCTTTATTCCATGACTTCCTTTTATTTATGTACCAGGATAGTATTTTTCCATATGTAACTACTCTTAATGAATCCCAGACAAATATTTCTGAAATATCCTATGTAGTTTATTTCTAGAAAGTTTTTGATTGTTTTTTTTCATAAAATTCTTTAAATTCTGACGATTTTGTGATATGGGAAGGTATCCTAGTGATGGGATTTGACAGAATAGGTGTAAGCTCTATCTCAAAGACTATGGTATTATGATCAGATAAGGGACAATTTATAATTTTAACTTTGTCAATTGTTGTTATTAGGTCATTTGCAACATATATTCTATCTATTCTAGAGTTAGTTCTATATCTATGAGAATAAAATGAAAAGATTAGTGAGTCTGGTTCTGCAAATTTGTTTATATGTTTTAAATATACTGTGTCTATAAATTTTAAAAGCGCCTTGGAGATAGGCTGATTTCTTCTTTTAGTTTTAGAATCTGTATCTTTTTTCATTTATTATACAGTTGAAGTCTCTTGCCAATATCAGGTTACCCTTAGTTAGATGAATTATCTCTTCAAAGTGCTGTTTACCTGTTCTTAATCCTAGTCCTGGAATCCAATATAGATTTACTAAAGTATAGATTCTCTTATTTAACTCTATTGAAGCTAGACAAAACATACCTGATATATCTTGATGAGTAGTAATTATTTCAGGTGTTATAGTTGTGTTGCGAAGTAGTATAGCTACTCCTCTTTTTTTGTTTTATGCTGAGAACTTATTAATACTGTGTAATTATTGATATTTAAGTTGTTTATATCTCTATTTAATAAGTGTGTCGCTTATAAGAACACTACTTGTGGTTTATGTAACTTTATGTATTTGAATAGGCTTCTCCTTTTATTACTATTATTCAGACCATTAACATTTATGGATAAACATTTCATTTCCTAGTTTTGAGTTTGTTTTATATGTGATTTTATGTAAATATTGTTTATTCTTAGTTCTATCTTGGATAAAGAAGTTAAAAATGTTTCTACTGTATAGTTTTTGCATGTTTCTGACTGACACCAAAGTGATAATTAAAAACAAAAGAACTTCTGAACTTGTAATTCTTAACCTTAAAACCATTCCCTATCACTATGAGGTAATATACCTCTTTGTTTGGTTAGTGAATCTAACCAAACAAACTTTCTACCCTCGCAAATAATATTTGGATCAGTTTCTTTTATCCTCTTAGTTTTAAATAAAGATACTTAAATAATATATGAAAATAATATAATCAACTAAAATATATAAGTATATTCTTTTCTCTTTATATCATTGTAATTCAGTAATACTTGTTTCTAAAAAAATTTCAAAAAGGTACAAAACATTTAGACTAAGGTAATATAATTTCAAAATAATTTAGAGTACTAATAAACATTTTCTCATGTTCAACAATATTATTAACAAAAAATATCCAGAATTATACACTCTGTGAAAATCTGAACAATTGAAAGATGACTTGATTAAAACTACTGTAATGACACCAGGATTATAACATTATAAGTGCAATTTATTATCCTATCTGATTAATACTGAAAAAAATGGGTCTCTGACTACAAAATCAATTAAGCAAGGTTTAAGTAATGTCCCAAAACTGGAGGAAGAGGAATGATAAAAAGGGTATGAGTTATTCAACTTTATGGAATAATTAGTGAGGCTGAGATGGAATAAGCCCGGAACAAAAGCCTGCAATGTCCCCATTATACTTTCCTCTTTTGGATTTAACCACATCACCATTAGGTAAGGAGAGTATGTTTAACATATAAAGAAATCCTAGACAAATGTAAAGATAGCAAAACCCCAAAATGTCCCTAGGGTCCACAACAGGATCCAACAATATCATTTTAAGTCAGTCTAGGGGGGTAGGAGAATAGCTGCTAAATATGGTGTGGGCATGGGGTGCTGGTTTTCAGCTCAAACATCATGTTCTATGAAACAGGATAGAGTTACTACTACTTGGTGAACAAAGGGCAGTTGTTTTACTTGGTTTATTGCTATTTAAAGTTTTGTATTACAAAACTTCCTTTCTCAAGCTGTAAAACTTCCACTGAGATCCATTAGTTACAATGTAACAGATCAAACAAATCCATATTCAATTTTATATATAATTAAATTTAAATGTTAATGTACTTAAATCTTCTTATTACAGTTAAGTGAATTTAAGAGTGTACTGAAAAAACTGCCCTTTTCTGTCTTAGGGGAAAGATAATGATTTCTTATGGAAGTGGGGCATTAGCCTTCTTTATAACTCTTTGCACAACTCCTTTCTTATGTTTCATATGATGTGTATATATATATATATATATATATATATATATATATATATATATGTTAACTTCTGCTTTTCACTGCTGTAATTAATTTCTGGGGCTTAGGCTTACTAATTTGCCTTAGTAAAACCCATTAGTGGATTGTAGTGTATATATTTAAGAATGTGTGGTTCTATGTGTGAGAGCATGTCTGTGTAGATTTATGAAAAGTGATTCAATATACAGAATTAGGAATGGGTACTTTTCCACTACCAGGGCAACACCACAAAAGCAGCAACTGGTGGTGGAAATCATCGCACAGCTGCTTATTTAATGTGTTAACTTGTATACTGTAAGCTAATTCATCATAGTTAATACACGTGGAAAAAGTGTGTCTTTTTAGTTTAACCCTTTCAATGCAGTCGCTGCCACTTTATAAAAATAGATTCAAAACTAACAGCTGTTTTCCAATTCAAATAGTAATGCAGCTATTAAAGTGTTTAAAATGTCAGCTATCATTATTTTACTTTTCAGGTAGTTGTAATGGACATTTCTTCTGTGAGTATATACATGTCCACAAGAAGGTGAATCACTTGTTTAACTACCATACATTTCTTCTTTCTGGAGAACATGGCAACCCTTTTATAACAGTAGTTGGTACTTTTCAATTCAAAACTTAATGCTCATCTGGTCTAACAGCTGTGCCAGGATTCCGATCAGAGCTGCAAAATGCCAGATCAGTGTAACTATTTTATTGTACTGATAAAGTAAAACATAAATTTATTATTAAAATTTTGTTTACTAGCACCTTTTAAAACTACATTGATAGATAACAGCTGCTTTCCAAATCAAAACGCAAAGTAGCTGTGCGAGGATCCCAACCACAACCGCATGATGTCAGACAATTCAGACTAATGTATATATCCCTGTGTTGGTAAGATAAGACAGAAAGTACTTATTATTAACATGAAAATACAGAATAGCAATGCGGCTCCTGACAGTCTCCAGCGCCACAACTAAACCGTTGCCCCGAAAACGGAAAAGCACCGAGGAATGTCTTATGGATGGAGGTGTATGAACAATGGTCATGTAACTTTAAAAGTGAAACGAGCATGTTTCCTGGTTGAGCATCAATTAGATAGGGCCATGGGATGATGCACATAAGCAAAAGTGTCAATAAAATAAGGAGCTTGTGTTTCTAATACTATTCGTGACTGTAAGACTGTCTCGTGAACCAAGTGGGAAAGGGTATGTGTTTTTCCTCTTTTTTTTTTTTTTGTTCTGGCAAGATCATCTACTGTTCACATGACTGCTCTAGTCTGCTCTACACAGTTCACATTATAAAAATGCATTTTAAGCATGTTATGATATATATTATCATAAGGCAGAACATAACAGGATATTTAAATATCAGCAGAACTGTCACTCAACTCTGGATGTCCAGAACCACAGCACATTCGGCTTAAAGCCAGAAAATACTACACAGAGTAAATTCTGCACTACACTACATTAACATAGTCAAATGAATTAAAACGAAACAGTTTTAAGACTATTTAAACTAGTCTTATGATAATTCCAGACTGAAACACTTTGCATCAATCACGACACATTCCCGCCCAGCTCTACTGTTTACCCAAACAAGAACACTTTTGTCTCTTAGAAAGATATGTAGTCAGAGATATAACTGATAACAAAGTTTACAACAGGTCTTACTATATCTATTAAGGAATACAACCATGAACTGAAAAAAAACATTATAAGTTAATGAAGACTTTATATGTAAGAAGGAAAAGAAAACAAAAATAAAAATGTTGAGAACTTTGTTATGTGTTGATTAATCTGTTTAAGAAAATGAATATAACAGATGGATAAATAATGAAAAATGAAGTAATGTTTAAATTATGCTTAATATATTGGAGTGATTGAGTTAAATGTATTTGAATTTATATTAACTTTAACATTTAAAGTATAATTGAAAACAGTACCTGTTTCAGACTGACTTGAAGACAAAAATAACTTTTCTTTTGTTGTTTGCATTATTATTTAAATTTTTACAGTATATAAAACGTAAGATTATTTGTCTTTTAGTTTTTTTTTTCTTTTGTTCAACAGTCTTCCAGTTATTTACTTCAGTATTTCTCTTTGGAGTACTAAGTGCCCAGTCCATAGATTATTCGTGTGTTAGGATGTTATTGTTGGTAAGGTATTTTATTGCTGAATCTACTGTTTCAAAGACTTTTAATCCATTTGGTAGGAAAATTCTCACTCTTGCTGGAAATAAAAGATGGGTTTTCAATTGCTTCTTCTTCAAGGCTTTTATTATTGGTAGAAATTATTTTCTTTATGAAACCACCTTTATAGAGTAATCATTGTCAAATCTAATTAATGTATCATTGTATTTGATGGGAGAATTTGCCCAAGCATTTCTTAATATAAGATATTTATCTTGTGTAGAAAAAAGTCTCACAATTATGGATCTCGGCTTGTTCTTAATTGGAGAAGAAGTATTTTCAGGAGCTGCTAGTGATATATGTGCACGTTCTATACCATATGAAAGAGCTTTAGGTAATTTCACTACATTTGGTATCCAGGTGTAAGAAAGTTTATCATATTGTCCCCTTCAGATTTTTCTGGTAGACCATACATTCGGATATTATTTCTTCTTGTTCGATTTTCCATATCATCAAGCTTTTCTGGTAAATATGTGTTCTGTTGTAGTAAGAATTCAGTTTGTTGTTCTTCTATTTGGACTCTGGTGTCAATGTCATTTAGTGACTGTTCAATAAGTGATATCTGTCCTTTCTGCTGAGTAAACATTTCCTGAAGCTGTTCTAGTTGTTGTGAGGACTTTTCTTTAAAAGTATCTATTTTATTGTCCATCTTGTCAATTTTAATTGTGAGTTCCTGTATATTTGTTATAAGAGATTGTAGATATTTTCTGAGAGAAGTGTCTTGGGCTGAATTCCTAAGATGACTCATGTTGTAAAGCTGATATTGGTGTTGATTTCCCAGTAATTAATTTGACAGGAATTGTTCATGTTCTGACAAAGAAAGTTTTCCTGTAGATGCTTGAAGTTGTTAAAAATAAGTTAGTAGTAAATATTTCTTCATATTAAATATTTTTTTGTAAAATTCCTGTCAGGAATAGCAATGAGGTAAGAGAGATGAAATGAAGTGCAGCTATCAGTTCAGCATCCTAGCCACGCCCGTTATGCAGATTGTTGACATAACTAAAGAATGCCTTGTGGTTATCTTTAGTATCTGTAGCAATTTTGTTTTCATAACTAGCTTTGGAGGATTTGATGAGGAATCTCCAGTTTTTTGCTGAGATTTACAAAGGAATTTTTCCAGTCTTGGGACTTTACCCTTGTCTGCAACAGTTTTCTCCTTCTGTTGTAGAGTTTGTTAATATCAGGGGGCCACCAGATTGGCTTCCTTTTTTTGGAGGACAACATCTTGGTTCTGTTTGGCATGTCCCAATCCATGCACTTGTGTAAATGCTCATACAGTGCCTTGGTGTATAATTCAGCAGCCATACATCCATTCCCCATTAGCATGGATGATGTAACGTTTGTCACTTCTGTCTTTAGAAGCTCAAAATTGGCTTTGGAGAAGTTCTTCACTGTGGTTTCTTTCATAGGGGGTGAGGGTGGGATTTGGATATCGATGGTGATTAAGTTGTGGTCAGATCTAACCAGGGAGGAGTTGATTACTGGTGTAGAGCAGCGATTCCCCATGTTTGTAATGACCAGTTTGAGAATGTTTCTACCTCTGGTGGGGGTGAGAATGAGTTGGTCCAGAGTGTTGGAATTAATGAATTCCAGAAAAACATTGGGCAAATGAGTTGGAACAGGAGTAATTGTCCCAGCTAATGAAGGGGTAGTTAAAGTCTCGCAGTATAAGGGCTGAACCTTAATGTTATTCAGAGTGTTCAGGAATGCAGAGTGGGAGTCTTAGAACATTGTGGGGGAACTATAGCAGGCTACAACCTAGATTTCAGTTATATCCAGTGTTAGTTGTACCTGAAGTATCTCTGATGCGTTATGTTGGGCAACTAGTCTGGAGGTGTGCATATATTTTATGAAGAGTAATGCACCACCACCACCTTTGGTGCTTCGGTCCACACCTCTTTTAGGGCTTCGGTCCAGATTTAGGGGCTGAAAGGTGTAATATGCATTATAGCTTGGTAGTGCTGGGGTGCTCTCCGGAGCCTTGAACCAGGTCTCTGTTACTGCACAGATGTCGATGTTCTCCATTTTAAGAAGTGACTCCAGCAAGTGCATTTTGAGATTTAAACTTCTAGTGTTGAGTAGCATAACTCTCAGGTTGCACTTGTGTGAAGCTGTTATGGTGGTAAATTTGTCTTCAGGGCATTGCCTAAAAAAGGCACTATAGGGGTGGCAAGAGCAGTGGCCAGTATCCAGAATCCCAGGGGTGACAGATACACTCCATCTCTGGCAAAACTTCGAGGTCTGTCGATCATATCATCCCAGACAGACAGATACTGGATCCCCTTTGAATGACACCAGAAACTTACCCAATTATTGAAGTCAATCATTTTCTGCTTGTATAATGGTATAATTCTGGGTGATGGTAGGATGCTACACAGGGCTTGGGTCATACCTGCCTGGGCTACAAGATCTGAGAACTCCTCCATGTCTCTTTTCATGTAGTCCAGGGAGAGACATCTTAGGTCATTCACATGAACATGGACAATGACAAAGTCATATTTGTACTTGTTGTGGAGAGACCCAAGTGCATGTGTTATGTGGAGAATCCTGGCACCCAACAGGCAGCTGACCGTAACTTTATCCTTATTCAACCTAGTGAGCGGGACATCAGTGTGCCTTACTATTGAGTCACCTATGACTATGTGTGTTGGGTAAAATGTTTTGCCGTAGGGGCCTAGGCTGAGTGTACACTGTTTATGTGGGCTATGTGTCTTGTGGGTTATGTTTGGATGAGATGTTGCTTGCATTTCTGCCTCGGAGGTCTTTGTTTTTTGGGTAGATTTTTATTGAGAGCCTCAGCGGAAGTGTGTGTGTGTGTTTTGTGTTAATATGTGAGAGGTGTTGTGGTGTGTGATCTGGGGAGCTATGAATTCTATGTGATGTGATGTATGTGTTAACCTTCTCCTCTTGACTGGCTACCCTGGTCATGGTTTGAGAGAGCATGACCTCTAGTTTGGCTATGTAAGTGCATGTCTCACAAGTGGATGTGTTAGGAGGTAGGAGGAGAGGGTTGTCTGTGTACATGAGGCAATTGCTACATTGCCTCAGGATGCCCAGATTCACCAAATTAACAGGAGAAAGCATAGGGAACTGACCTTTAGACATGCCTGGATAGGTGCTCAGTTATTTAAGTACTGAAGCTGTTTTTTCTTTCTTTTAAGTACTGAAGCTGTTTTTGTTTCCTTTATGGAAAGTTTTTAGTGCTACTAGCAGTGAATATGCTTGCAGTAAATGCTGCTAGAGGTTCTGAGCAAGTGCTGGATTTAAAGGTCTAATATGAGTGCTCAGAAATGAAAGCTAACAAGATCTAAGGGAAAATTTGAAGAGAGAGCAGACTTTAAGGCACCAGTAATAGTTTACCATAGATTAGCAACACTGCATATCGTGCAATACCGCACAAACATGGATTTTTAAGTCAGAAAGTTGAAAGGGATAGAAGCAGTCCAAAATGGCCAATAAGATGCAATTCTTGAGCTGGAAGCTGCTCTTCTAGCGATAGATGGGCTGCTCAGAACCTACCACTCCCACTGATAAGCAGAAAGACTTCCTTCTATCTCAGCAATGTCTAGACAACTCAGAAACACAAAATACAGTCCTGAAATCAGCAAATCTGAGATCTGGACTATTCTAGTTGAAGAAAAAGGTGGGAAATGAGCAAGTAGATAGATTTTTTTGTTTGTTTGTTTTTTTGTTACAGAATCAAAAATATAGTTCATGTAGCAATAAAATTTACTTTAAAGGCACAAAAAGGCTAGTGCACTTGAGTGTGTAGCATACAACAGTAAATGCAGATGAAAAAATGATTCAAAAAAGTGCAGTAAGCAAAAATTAACAGAATGCAGTTAAATTAAATACTAAAGCTTGTACAAATGGCTGAAATAAAGTGCAGCAAGCAAAATTAAGCCAAAGAAGGTAAAAGCAGTTAATACTTCATTAATGAAAGCACTCATCCAAAATTAAAAACTGAGACATGCTGTAATTCCTGGCTAGTTTGGTTTTCTTATTTTCAGTTTGTTTTCTTAATTGAGTTTTTCTAAATATCAGAGTAGGGCAGGAATGTGATATATAGACATTTGAGCAAGCGAAAGTCCATACATATTTGGGATTTGATGAAAGATGCACCAATAAAACATGAACAAAATGTGAATGAAACCAAGTAAGGAATATTTGATAAGACTAAAACTAATACAGAAAACTATGTAGACATCAAATAATAAAGTTTATGGTGTAAACCAGTTTACTCTTCCTATTCTAGCTTACAGTTTTGGGATGACTGACAGGCCTCCAACGGTACTGGATCATTTGGACAGGAAACAAAAAAAATGCTTCATACTTATCAAATGATATGCAAAAATCATTATATATCAAGATTATATATTCCTCATGCTAAAGAAGATAGGAGCTTCTTTGAAACTGATAACATGTATAGATCTGGATCTGATATGGAACTGAAAACATATCTGCCAACCTCACCAGATCCAAACAAAGTGAAAGTTTTAAAAGATGAGGAGAAGAAGTCTAAGGTGACTTCCCTGCTTAGTTTAGCAAAAACATAAGTAAGAACAATGGCTGCTCATGATATTGGACTGCAGGACTGCAGTTCCCCCAGTTGTAAACCAAAATAAAAAAAAAAAAAATCCCAGAACTCCAGGCATGCATGCTCAGAAACTTGAATCTGGACTGCTGTTTAACCAGTCCGGGTTCGGAAAGAAGGCAACAGTCTACAGATGCCCAGAAGTCTATGCAATTACAACTACATAGACTGGAAGGGGATTGGACTGCAAGGTCTGCAGTCTGTGCATGCTCAGAACAAACTAGAGGCAGCACATGCATGTTTGGCATTCCAGCACCAAGAAACAGGAGCTGCTGCTGCAATTTGGACTCAGCGAGAAACAGGAGCTGCAGACTTTTGAATGGGGGATGGGACAGGGAACTGGCTTATTTATTCCAGTGGAGGATGGGATGGGAAATTGGCTTATTTATTCCAGACTTTGAATGGAAGATGGGATGGGGAACTGGCTTATTTATTCCAGCTCCAAGAAACAGGAGCTGCTGAATACTTTTTGATGGGACGGGATTCACTCAGCTACTGGTGTGTGTGTGTGTGTGTGTGTGTGTGTGTGTGTGTGTGTGTGTGTGTGTGTGTGTGTGTGTGTGTGTGTGTGTGTGTGTGTGTGTGTGTGTGTGTGTGTGTGTGTGTGTGTGTGTGTGTGATGCCCCAGTTAACTATAACTGGTGGCTAGAGAGAGTAACTCAGGCTCAAACCCTCAACCTTGTCTGCGGATAGCAAGAGCCTGAATTCCCTACCCACCACCACTTGTGAAAAGCTTTCAGATTTTTGCCTCATATTTTTGTTCTGTTCTGTTCCTTATAAAATCTGTGGTTTTCTGGAATTTAAATTAACTAAATAATGACAGACATTTGAATTTCAGACTTCATATTCTTCAGAAAGTACATGGTAACATGAAACATTTTATTTTAGCAATTTTCTAGGTTTATAAGATCAATATTTGAAATGTATCCCTGTTTTGGGGCTGTATTCCTCCATTATTGGCTTTGTGCAAGTTTTTTGTGCTAACCGGTTGAGAGCTATGGTGAGAACTGAATTCCCTGAATATGTTTGGGGGGCTGTATTCCCCCATTATTGGCTTTGTCCAGGTGTTTTGTGCTAAGACATTGAGAGCTATGGTGAAAACTGAATTCACTAAATGATAGCCATTTAAGTTTCAATCTTCTTGTCTTTTAAGAAACAGCTGATTTGGCATAGTGGTATGTTGTTTTGACTGTAGTACACAGGGTCCTGGATTCAAGTCTTGGCAGTGAAATGCATGGCGGTAGCACAGCATTTTATTCTAACAATTTTCCAAGGTTATACAAGCAATGTTTAAAATGTATCCCTGGTTTTTGCGTTTAAATAAATACATACATTTTGACTTTTTCCAGATTTCTTGTGCTCATGTGCTGCAAAGTTGAGAGATACAATTGAGTATCGAGTGGATTTTATAAGGAGCTAAGAGCTTCAGGGGGAAGAGAAGTTTAGTGCTGCTTATGGTGAGTCTGCTTGCATTGTTAATAGCACAACAAATAGTGTACTTGCTTTTGATGCAGAAGACTGTGAGTTCTACTCCCACAGTATGTAGATGCATTGCTGATACTGTACTGTGTTGTACTTTTAAAGGGGAGTGGATGCTGCAGTCCTGAGAATGTCTTCTATGGCAGAGATACCTAGTAACTATCAACCTGTTATCAGTTTTCCATCAATTCCCTATTGCAATATTACTAGCTTATCATTTTTTTAATGTAACATGGGCAATTTAGTCCTCAAAGGCAACAGGCACTTTATTTGAAGATGAAACAATGAAATATAAAGTTGTTTGCTAGCAGCAACCTCTTCATTAGTTACAGATCTCTTTAATGTGGAATTATTTAGATGACTTTTACTTCTGCAGATATTGTGCATATTTCCTGATACTGGTGGATTGCAGAAGGCTGAGTAGACTTTTATGATGGAAATGTTCTGAATTGGGCAGTTTTGTCCTTATTGGTGCAAGCATTTGCTTCATTGTTTACTGGAAAAATGTTCAAAACAATAAATTTAAAACACCCTCTAACAACTGTACTATATTATACAAGGAATATAATTTAATACAGTCAGGAAGGTGTATCAATGAATACATGTATGTTTCATGTGCAAGGGGCCTATGATTTGAAAACAGCCCAAAGTTTATCTTTATCTGCCTCTGGCCAGACGTATTTTTTTTGATTGTGAGTTTCAATGCTGTTTCAATGAATATGAGTTTCAAGGGCAGAGAAGTTTTAATGCTAAGTCTATTTTCATTGTGAGACTGTATTGCTTTGTTTAGCAGATGTCCATTAGTGTTTGTGCTGTAAAATGTAAAATAAAACTTTTAAATGAAATCTAAATCATCATAGAGGTAAAGCAGTATGCACATTGCAATGTTTATGGTAAATGGGGTGAAATAGCTAAGTAATGGGACATTGGAATGACTGCAGGGGGGAGGCCCCATTTGACCATGATTTTGTGAGGGGGAAAGGTGGCAAACTTAAAGATAGCCCTAGCTGAACTATACCTCTCCACTGTCCAGATTTTCGCAGAATGAATAGATTTTGCTTCTTATTTTTGGTTTGTTCCTCATAAAATTTGTGTTTTTTTTGGCAAATCATTTAGGAATGAAGTCACTAAATAATGACAGACATTGAGTTTCAGATTTTATACCCTTCAAAAAAATGCATGCTAAAGCAAGACGTGTCATGTTTATACAAAAGCAATTTTTAGTACTGTCTGTATGTTCCCCCAATATATTTGGCATTGTCCAGATTTTCTGCATTAAGAATTTGAGCGGCACGTGCAAATAAATTGCTTTATAGAATTAGGTATATCCAAACCTCTCAACTGTCCCCAACTTTGGGTCAAAATGTTGCTCTCCCCCTAAAAATCCTTCTGCAAAATAGCAATTTGGAAGAAAATGTGGAGAGTTTACAATTAATGAATAATTGTAATAATCAGAGTTACAGATTACTTTTATTTCAGACATTATTTATTTATTTATTTTATTTTATTTTACATTTGTTAACCTGGGGTGTCTGACTGAGCCGAAAAGGTCCTTTTTTAGCAGAGGCTCGGGGAGAAAAGTTCCACACAGAAAAATTACAGATACATTTAGACATGATCAGTATACACACAAATTACAACAGACATGATTTTACAGTGGTATGTAGCACATCAACAGTTACAGTGGAGAGAACAAACAAAATTTAAAAATAAAGGTACCTAATAGATTTGTGGTATACAGCTGAAATTTGGAACATAGGTAGAATACATACATAGTACACAGGTACAGTACATACATTGTAGATTAGCCAGTGTTTGTGAGCATAGTTTTCAATCTTAATCAAGTACTCTAGGTTTAGTATGTGTACCTTATTACCTTATCTGCTTTCACTAGCCTGGGGAGCAATCATGGCACTGCTAACTTTGCTTGAGATGTTGCCTGATGAGGTCTTTAAAGGAGGTTTTGAATGATGTGTTTTGAATGCTAGTGGGGACAGAGTTAAATATTTTAGCCACTGAACTACTATATAGTGTATCTCCAAAGCTATTGTAGCTGTTGGTGACTTCTAGTAGTAGCTTGCTTGATGATCTAAGAGGCCTTTTGGCTGAGTGATGTTGTACTAGGTTTTTGAGGGCAGGACACTTATTAGGGAGGTAATAGATAAAATGACAGAGGCACAGCTGATTGTAGGTTAGGGGGTTGGACAGTTCAAGCCAGTGGACCTGTCTCAAAGCAGTACAGTGATGAGTTCTATATGAGCAATTTGCAGCAAAGCTGGCAATTCTGTTATAGCAGGCTTCCATTTTGCTTAGTTCAGTTTTGTTAAGATTAGTCAGAATGGGAGATGCACAGAGTAGGGTGGATAGAAGTTGGGAGCGAACAATGGCTGATCTTGTGTTGTTGGTAAAAAATGGTTTGATATGGTAGAGTGATCCCAGTTTGGCATGTACATTTTTAATAGTTAAGTTGAGATGACTATCAAATTTTAGGTGGGAGTCTATGGTTATTCCCAATAGCTTAGCCTGTGCCACTGGAGCGATTGGAGTAGCATTTGTGGAGTAGATAGTGAATTGACTGTTATCAGTGTTTTTGTTAGAACTGGTTTTCTTTGGATTGAGGATAAGTTGGTCTTTGGTTAGGTAGTTTTCAATGTCAGAGAATGCTAGTTGAATTGTTTGCAGGAGGGTAGGAATGTTTTGTTCAGCACAGATTAAGGTAGTGTCATCTGTATACTGAATGATAGATGCATGCTGTGTGGAGGTATGTAGGTCATTTGTGAAGATTGTGAATAGTAGTGGTCCTAAGATAGAACCCTGTGGGACTCCTATAGTTATGGGCAGCTAAGGAGAGAGAATTTTCCCATTTCACAGCTTGGTACCTGTCAGTTAAGTAGCTTTGGAACCAGGTAAGAGTGGAATTTGATAGGTGATACTGGTTTAGTTTGTTTAGCAGGACTTGGTGTGGGACTGTGTCAAATGCTTTGGACATATCCAAAAAAAGAGTTGACACCTGCAGGCCTTCATTTTTGAGATGGTTTACTGTGTCTGTGAAGCAGAGGAGGGCTATAGTGGTTCTATGGGCAGGTCTGAAACCATGCTGAGTAGGTGACAGGATGTTGCTGTCTAGGAAATATTTTAGCATCTGAGTATGGATTCATTTTTCTAGGATTTTGGTCAGGGGGAGAGTAAAGCAATGGGTCTGTAGTTATTAAGTTCAGTGGAGGTCTCACCTTTATGTATGGGTGTAACATAGGACATTTTCCAGTATTTGGGCACATAGTTTTCAACAACTGATCTGTTTATGAGAGTGGAGATTGGGATAGCAATAGCATCCACTGTGAGTTTCAAGAAATAGCTGGGGAGTAGGTCGGCTGCTGTTGATGAGGTTTTTAGTTTGGAGAGCATGCTTTTGATTGAAGTGGTGGAAACTGTTTTGAGGGTAAAGCTTGTATTAGTGTTATTTGTGAATAATGCATGTAGATTTTCTTATTTTGTCAGTTGCTCAGCTTAACAGTACTAATATTAAAAAAAGTTTCCACTCTTTGACAGGTTCCCAGCTGTATTGCGCAATGATTTTATATTTTTGCATCACATTTTTGGTCCAATTTTCATACAATTGTGGTTTTCTGGAAAATTAATGGCAAATCATTAAAGATTGAAGTTAAAAAATAATGACAGACATTTGAGTTTCAGATTTCATGCCCTTCAG
Organism: Protopterus annectens; assembly: GCF_019279795.1. NCBI lineage: Eukaryota > Metazoa > Chordata > Ceratodontiformes > Protopteridae > Protopterus > Protopterus annectens. Next base: position 1,358,727,293 of record NC_056744.1, on the reverse strand, counting down.
AAAATTCATACTAATGCAAGACCTACTGTTCTATTATCTTTCTAAATTTAAAAGAGCAATATTTAAAAAAATGCCCTTATATTTGGGTGTTTTTCCCACTTCTGTTTATGGCTTTGTCCAGACTTCTTGCTCTGAGGTTGAGAGGTATGACAAATGTGTCACGGTCATCACCGTCAGCCAGAGACATTTCAAATTGTGACATACTTGTTGCACCCCATTCCCCCATGTAGTCACTCTGGATGTGTCCAAGCAAGGTAAGGAGCAGTTATGCAGTATACGTGTGCAGATTATCCCCCCATCTAAGGTAGACACGAGTAGTACATTGGCTTTTCATCTTTCCTTGATTTTGCAGAATGTTCTGGTTTTCTGTCATATTTTTATACTGTTGATTTATGCTTCTTATTATTCAGAAAATGCATGCTGTTGCAGTGTCTGTTGCTCTGTGTTTAAGTAGCAATGCTTTAATGACCATCAGGTAAGCTTGTCTGAGATTGTAAGATGCAAGTAAGCTTTGTTGTTGCCATGCAGAGAATATTTACATAACTAGATAACATATAAGCCTTGTATTGAAAAGAACATGACAGTATTTGTAATAAAGGACAGGATTACAGTATTTTCAGAAGTTCATTACATTTGTTAGAGACTTGCAGTCATCTTTGCAGGTTTGACCCATAAACTAAACAGAATGCAAATCTATTATGTGTGGTCCATAACCTGTGCAGTAATCCTTTAAGCAATTTATCTTGAGCTTGTTTCTTGTTTGCTGGTCATTTTTACTTTGATCATGTTTAGCCCATGAAACAAGTAGACAGTTGTCAGGTAGCAGGTCTTTTTTGGATAACAAACATTTTTACAAGTGGGGGTATCACAGAGATTGCTACTTTCAGCATGTTACTTGGTACTTTTATGAAGCTGATTATAATTTATAATTAGAACTGCAGTGCAAGGAGAAGTGGTTTGCGTTGAGTACTGCTTGTTTTTTTATACTTGATTTTGACTGGCATTCCAGTAATGTATTTAAAAAGTAATTTATTTTTCCATGCCTCACAACCTTTTTGTTTCCATCTAGATATTAAGTAAGCTGTCATGTAGCCAATGCATTGAATGTTTTTTTTTTCTTCTATACTTCATTTTGTCTTGATTGGAACCTAATAATGATGGTTTAGCACCCAGGGCAGCGTATTTAATTAAAGTCACAGTTTTTGTGGTTTTGAGAATAGCCACACCCCTTTCTAGTTGGTCACACCCTTCCCATTGGCCCCACCCATTCAACTGTCTCCTGCAGCCTCCCTTTGGTTTGAAGTCACCAGCGCCACTGAGTAAGAATGGAAATTAAACCAGAAGTAGGCACAAATCAGATGACAACTGAATGTACCCCAAAATAAATAAAAATATTTAAGGAAAAGGATTAGGTGAGAAGGAAATACATATGCAAAATGGCATAAATATTGTGGCAAGTGCAGAGATCTCCTGGAACAATCTTATGTCAATCAGGGTTGGGAGGTTGGCATAATGGTTAAGTGTTCACTTTGCAAAAACAAGGTGCAGGGTTTGATTCTCACATGGGGTAACTGGCTAGGCTTAAAATGGCCCACAAGGATAGTTAGCCTAGTACTAACCTAGGAACCTAGGGTTTGAAGCAGGAATAGTTAAGGAGAGCGGAGCTGAAACCAAAAGATGAAATATTAATAATGGCAGGCCAGGGTAGTGGAGTACGTACACGTAGGCAGAGAGACACAAGTGCTGAGCAACTCACAAGTCAGAGGATGCAGGCATCTTCTCTTCTCTTCTCACTTCTCTTCTCTTCATTTCTTCTCAGCTGTTGTCTTCACTTTGTATTCTACATCATAACAGAAATTGCAGGTGCCAGCAAAGAGATTTTCCCCAAAGTTCATGCTAATGTAACTGTTATTAATTTAGATACACAAAAATCTATCCTGTTTCCTCTGTTATATCACATTAATTTATGTTAATAGTCTTGACTGCTGAGTTCATCTGTCTTGTAACATTTTGCGTTTTATTTACTTTCTGTAATTTATTTCTTTTAGCGATCCTAATTTATCGATTCATCTCTAGTAAATCAAGAAACTTTGATCATTCTCTTCTAGACTGAGAGCATATGTTTTGCCCTCTGCTTCCTGTGGATATTCTACAAAAAGTTCCAGAACATCTACCTGTGATATTTTCTTTTCAGCTGCATCCTGCATCTTGCATAATCTGTTGCTCCTTCATATGGAACGCATTGGTCCAGCACTCCACAACATTGCCTGCATCAGAGTTGTTACTCTTTCTTCCCTCTTCCTCCAACTGAACTTTTGCTCTGGTTTCCCACTGAAGGCTCCGGAGCACCATCATGTGGCAAATCATCAGATGCTTCCCATTCAACGTGTTTCTCCTTAATTTGGGGACTCATTGTTCCATCATGCTGTGACATTACCTGCGTTGGACTGCCTACACTAAATCCTTCACTTTGCTTTCTTTTTCTTTAACTTCTACCTTACTAATCCTCTGTTCTATCTTCCCCTTAGGGTTCTTTTTTTGTATTGTGAAATTTTTCATATCTGGGTGCCGTTGCCTATATTTCTATTGAAATATCTTTGGATCTGCTTTTTATATTGATTAGTTTGGCTTTCCCATTTGCATAAAAAAATATTAAAAGTGCAACGATTCTAAAACAACCAACCACAACTAGGAAGATATTGCTGCAGTCAAGAAACGGACTCATGTTCGCATAAAATTACACACTATTACAAGTCAAAATAAAATGAATTGAGCACTTTCGTCCCAACCACCTGGGACTTCATCAGAACTGCAAAACTTTAACATATTTAGAGAAGCCATGTTTTGTCTTAATTAATTCTCTTAAACATGCAAAGTACTAAGACTTCAAAGTCCTAAAACACATGACTCTAAATATAACCGTGATGGTTAAAAATAAAACCATAACAATGTGAAGGGGAAGGTGAATATTTTAAACAAAATAAAGGTATTGCCATGTGCCCCAATGTATTGCAAATATGTTTTTGTTTGAATTGGAGTATGATAAGGTCCCCCGGGGCTCAGTCCTGGGACCCCTCTTGTTTGGTATATACTTCTCAGAGGTACAGGCAAGCACAGGAGGACTTTGGCTGACCAAGTTCTCAGATGACTGCAAACTATGGGCCATAATTGATTCTCCAGCTGATACAGACACCCTCCAGAAGGGTCTCAGAGATGGATACCTGGTGTCAAAATCATGGCCTCAAGCTGAATGCCAAAAAGTGCATAGTCATCCCCTTTGGAAAAAACAAAGTACCCACGAACTACTACATAGGCGGTAGTCCACTAAATACAGAAAAAGTAATAAGGGATCTGGGGACCCAAGTAGATAGCAATTTCTCCTTTGATACTCATATTGCCAAGGTGGTTAGAAAATCCTTTTATGTGGCCCACCTAATCTCAAAAGGGTTCACATCCAGAACAAAGGAGGTTATTGTGCCTCTCTATTCATCACTTATTAGACCCATTATAGAATACAACACCCCATTTGGGATGTACCTTACAAGACACCTGCAACAGCTGGAAAGACCACAAAAGTACCTCACCAAGAGGATTACTGGCCTCAAATAGATGACCTATGCAGCCTAATTAAAGAAACTCCAGCTGCACACGGTTGCATACCGCTTACTCAGAGGTGATCTCTGCTTGACATACAAGGTCATGTCCAACCCAGAATTGATGGATATGCTCCACCTACAAAAAAACAAATCCTGAAAGCCACACACTCTAGGGATATAAACCTTACCACAACGATAAATAGGATGTGCTGGAGGGATAGATTCCTGACCCAGAGACTCCCCATGCTTTGGAACAAGATTCATCATACATCAGGCAGAGCCGCTCACTAGCACTCTTTGAGAGAAACCTTGACGAGCGGATGGGAAACAAAAAATTTACCACAGGGATCACTGCAGTGGCTCTGCTGGACAGAGGCTCAGGGAACTAATGTCTCTGCTGGTCAGAGGCATAGGGAAATAATCTAAGGGGGTGGCGAAAGCCAACACACTTTGGCTAGGCTTATAAATGCCCTAGGGCAGATAGCCTAGTACTTACCTATGAACCTATAAACCTAACAGTGGGTTTCATCAATATTTGAAGCTTTATGTTCGATACCTGGATGACATATTTATTTTGTGGAAAGGGCCAGAATGTGAGATTAGGAATTTTATTAAGTACCTTTCTTGTTTCCCAAATTCTGTTACTGCTAGAACTTTTTTTAAGGTACTTTATATTTTTTATATATTTTTGATATAAAATGCTTCCTCCAACAGCATTAACATACACTACAGAAAGTTTGAAACATTAAGCGGAGGAACTAATTTTACATCAGAAATATACAAAAAAAAAATAAGTAAGCAAAACACAACAATTTTACAGTGAGCCCATTCTCTAAGTGCAGTAATGCCCTCCAGGGTGTGTGTTAATGTGTCGTGCCTGATAATACCCCTGGATGGGCATTAATTACAAATTAACACACATTCTGTCAGGCATTATTGCTTACTTAAGTGCGCTTAATAAGCTTTTGTTAGGTACCCAAAAGCACTGTTAAGATTGCGTTGTGTGCTAGGGTACCACTTAACAAGTTTATCTTTTTATCAATTGCACAGAGTATACTGCACTAAGAGTGAGACCTCTATGTCAACTTTTGTGATACTGAGTACATATAACCATATTTTGCCTCCTAACTGATGTCAGAAACCAGAAGCTTTCAGACTAGTAAACAGTTTTCACTTGACTATGGCCAAAAAAAATATGACCATAATACACTAAATTGAGCATTCCCAAAAACTCATGAAGACAGGCCCCCTGATTTACTATTCCTCCCTGCAATGCTAGCTTAGTCCTGCATGGAGGTTGCAATTTAGGAGCAGGACAGCAGCGCGCCATGTATAGTACTGAGGCACTGCCCTGAGCTCTCTTTAATCTTTCATAAGGCATGTAAGAGTGCAGGCGTGCGAAGGAGAGAAGACCCTGAGAATACAATGAAGAATAATGAAAGGAAACAATGAAAGGGTACAGAAATGGTGGACCACTCATGGGTGTCCTCCACTATATCCCCACAACAGCAAAAGTATACAGAAATAAACAGACAAAACCTTTTTTTAAAAATAACTGAAAAAACTTTTTTTGAAGTGCAGAAAATGCTCGCTAGGTGCACGGTTGTTAATGCAAGCTATGGCTGAAATTAAGTAAAAGGAAGATATATGCAAATGATAAGCATAGCATGTAAATGAAGCAGCATATTTCTCCTGTAGCAGGCAGAGCATTCTCCTTCGAGCAGGGCAGCACCTCCATTTTTCCATGTGCACACTCCATTTTTCCATGGCAAAATTTATGTATGACTATACTAAATATTTTTTATGACTATATAACTGATTTGCAATGTGATATGATCATAATGAATAAAGCACTAGTAAGCAGGATTAAGCACCAATAAGCAGTAGTAAGCATACTTAAGCAGTAGTAAGCAAGCTTAAGCCCATTTGCAGGGGTAAGCAATGCGCACACAGGTTAAGCAATTCTGAAGCAAACTCTATGTAAGCAGTTTTAACCTCAGGTTAGGAGTGATTACCATCATGCAAACCCATGCAAACCCACTTACATATAAGGTGTAATGAATAATAAATCAATGACAAAAAGAATTATAATGCAACGTCTAATGTCAGCAACACTAAGCATTGCACAGGCCAGCTTAGGAGGTGTAAGCAATGTGTAGGCCAACTAACTCACTGTGCCCAGTATTATACCCCTTTAAACAATGCCAACCCTAGGTAAGCAGGTTTGCCCATAGCCTGGCCTTTTCAAAACTGGCCAATCACGGAAATGTGCGGGACATCAGCCCTACATAAACCCAAAAGGCAGGAATACATCTCATATCTGGTTGTAGCTTCCCCTTGCAGTCACCATGTCAGGAAGGGGAGAAGGTGTGCGCTTTCGGGTGCAGCGCTGATGCATCCAGGAGCCCAGAGTCATGGCAGGACTCCTTGTCAAAGACCATGATCAGAGACTGCTGCAGGGCCAGTACCAGGGCTCCCAGTATCTCGCCCATGACCTCACCAGTGCCAATGACATACCCCAAACTGGTGAGCAGGTCAAGCATCACTATGCCAACCTGAAGTGGCATAAGGGGACCTCTTGGATCAGTGGATCCAAGAGACTAGAGTGGCAGGGGATGTTCCAGTTGTGTGTAAGTATCACCCCACTATGTGTGTAATAATTGTCAGCTCAGGTATATCATGGATAGATATGGCTAAATATTCTTCTTATGTCCCCCACAGCTGCAATGGAGTGGGTCGCGAACCAGGAGGCCTACATCAGTCGCCTGGTGAGGTTGCGACTTGAGGCAGGTCAGTAATATTCATGTATTTACTGTCAAAGGAAATAAAAGTAAAAGTAGTTGTAAATCAATTGCCTGTATAAAACCTGTATTGTTCAAGGCAAGTATTGCATACACTGGAGAATATGGCAGGAAGAGTCTCATATAGTTCGTATATATATATATATATATATATATATATATATATATATATATATATATATATATATAAAAGTGTAATATCCTGACAATAAAGGTCTAACTGCTGGACTGCATGTGTATCCTCTGGTATCATATGGTAATGTAGATTTACGATCATGTACCCACACAGTGCGCCATAAATTGAATGTGTAGGAATGCCTGTATATGACTGGTGTAATCCCCAGAGGCCATTTAGTAGAACTGAGAGACACATAGACAGAAAACAGGGAAAATGCAGACAAGAAAACCCAAATAGTACATGAAACTGAGATGTGAACTGTTGATTATTTTAGCACACACAGCCATGGTTCGAATCCTGCCAGTGGTAGTAGTCTGCATACAGAATCATACCCCACAACTGTACAGATATGTCCAGAATGTCCAGTAAAGTGGCCCATATCTGTTGCCTATCAACTTGTCCACCTGGGAAATCAATGGGATGATCCCAGACATATAGGCAGCAAACAGGAAATACAACTGATTGACACACATCTATGAGAACAAAGCTGACACACTAGCAACTTCCCAAAACCTTATGAGACTAGGAAGCCACGTATGTCCCATTTCCACCCCAACTTGTCAAGCTGTGGCCAGAGTGTGTACAGTAACAGAGTGAGATGTATGTGCATAATAGTAATGTGAAATCTGATACAGTGTGTGGGAACATTCAGGTAGTGCTAACAAACACTGCTCCCACAGGTACGTCGGATATGAACACTGGGCTGAGAAATAAAGACCATTATAACCTGTACTGGTCCTGTTCACTCTGGTATTGTAGAGAATTGTGAGTGTTGCAGTTTCTCTGAATAATAAGATATCACTGATCACTGTCACCCACACTGTGCTACATAATATAACTGTGCAGGAAACCATGTATATGTGTGTGTCAGGTCACTAAAGGTTGAAGAGGGCAATATTCTAGATATGTCCTGCCACACCTGCATGTGGTCAACACATGTCCATAGTCTGTGCAGAAAGAGTTGGATAGCTATGTGCACAACATCAACTCAGAATTCGGGAGTAGGTGTAGAAACAATAAGTGTTAAACATTCCCTCCATATGTATACCAGGTAAGAGGTGTATACTGCAGGTAAAACCAGTCCATGTATAACGATGATGACAGCCATATTACTGTCCAAACTAAGGCTATAGGGTAGTGTAGTAAGACTTGTAAAGTACAGATAACAGCACTGACTAGGAAAGTACTGTGGGCTACAGGAATATACTAGTTGTTAATTGACATCTTTCTCCCCCCCCACCATATCTCCAATAATATTCAACATATCCAAGCCAACTGGTATGTAATGACACCTATGTTCTGATAATGTCCAATTGTTTGATAAATATTTTAATTGTTCCCATGCATGTGCTATATTGAATTATTCCAACATTGATGGCATAGTGCCATTAATGTACTTGCATGCTGTTCTTATTACCACTGTGGTCCCATATATGCATGTGTTCTGTTTACTATGCAACTGTTCCATATCTGGTGTTTGGTTTAATGGGAATATCTATGCATGCTGTTATACTTAACCCTGGAATGTGTTGACTATTACTAACCCACATATGATGATGAAATCTAAACACTATAGCACGTTTGGGAAGGCCGGTCCCAGCAGACCCACCTGTCCCACCTCATCTGGCCATGGCATTGGGCACCAGCATGTCTGGGGCCAAACCCAAGACCTCCCTGCTCATTGGTCCTGCACCACCTTCAGGTGGAACTGCCTCAGGAGATGGGGCTCACCCCCCCCGGGAATGGGCATGGACAGGAACCTGTCATCCATCGCTAGGTCAGGGTCATGGTGCATAGAGAGCTCAACCAACAGCTTGGTGATCTTCTGTGCCAGCTCGAGGGCTGTGTGTTGCAACTAGTGCATCAGTCTGGCTCTGCAACTCAGCCCCCAGCACAGCCACCATCAGGGCTGTGAAGGTGCAGTGGTGACTGCCCATGGGTGGGGACCTCAGTCCCACTGTTTCCACTAGGGGGTTCATGGGTTTCCGATTTCCCAACACCCCTCCCCATCAAGGTGTTTACCCCCCACATGTGTCATATACTGCCCCATATGTGTCTTGTCTGTTAACCTACCCAACCTACCTCCCCAAATATACCTACTGCCCCTCCCCAACATACCACTCTCACCTGAAAAAAAAGGGCAATCTGTTCCCCCCCAAAAAATCTCGCCCATACATAGCTGTCCATTTCACACGTGTCCACTGAACACATGTAATCAGGTCTAAATGGCATCACAACTTATTATTGTTGTCCTCGCCCCCTCACAGGGGGTTGAGTGTCCAAATCTACCTCCAAATTCAGTGCATATGCACAACTGTTGCTGGAGAAGAAATGGGCAGCTATGAACCTTCCACACACCCTTCCTGCACATCCTTAACTATTTCCCCTACTGTCTTTCACTCTTTGTACCCCTTTTTTACCGCTTTCCTATCAACCCTTTTTTCTTTTCATTTAAAGGAATTAGCGCAGGGGTAAGCAGGAGTAAGCACTTTTAAGCAGCAGTAAGCAGTTTTAAGCCTGTTTGCATGGGGGTAAGCAATGCCTACACTGGTTAAGCAATTTAAAAGCTGAGTATAAGAAACTGTAACCAGAAGTTAGCAGTGCTTACCTACCCGCAAATCTGGGCAAACTCTCTTACAACTGCTCAAAAGTGCCTTAATCACTCTGTATCCAATGGCCTTTGTTCTGCCCAGTAACAAAATAACCAGCCTCTGCAAGGCTCTTCCCCAGGACCCTGCACACCATAGCCAAAATAATTTACCATTAAGCCATGTCAGATATACATAACCCTGATGTATTCACAAACATATCATCCAGCCTAGTCATTCAACAGTACAGAGAATGTATTCCAACATGTAGATGTGCCGTGTGTGAACATATATTAATATCTAAACAGATACAACATATATATATATATATATATATATATATATATATATATATATATATATATATATATATATATATATATATATATATATATGGCTCTAGGACTGTTGAACGAAAGTTCAGCAGTCTGAATCCACTATCACCGAACACACTTTAGCGAAAGTGCTTTCATCGAAAAAGTGCTTTCACTAAAGTGTATTCAACAAAAAAAAAAAACATTGGATTAACATTTTTGCAGGGGGGCAAGCCTCCCTGCACTCCACCCCACTTTAATATTCTCACTCTGAGATGGCACTACAGTGGGGAAAAGGGAATTTTCCCTTATCCGCACTGTAGTACAACCTCCACAAAAGGCATAAGTATGCTCTGGCATTAGTGATTTGGTGATGTCATTCGGGATCAGTACAGATCCCATATATATATATATATATATATATATATATATATATATATATATATATATATATATATATAAACATATATACATAGAAATGCCTACATCTATAGATATATTTGTCTACATCTATATGTCTAAATATATACAGCAAATTATATATATATATATATATATATATATATATATATATATATATATATATATATTTAGGTAGAGTTATATTTATGTAAGCAGATGTATATATGGTCATACATCTGTAGATAACAATGAGACAATAACAAAAACATATATGTCCACATGCACCTTAATGGGGTTGAAATGCTCCAAACAATATATGTCTTGTACGAATAGGTATACCACCTCCCCACAGCCAAACACGTCTGCCCTGCAATACACTATCAAGTGTTGCAGATCCCATAACCAGGGCCTGACATGACATGAACATCTCTCGGGTACATACACACAGACACATATATGCAGATACAGAGATATATATATATATATATACATATACACATATATATATATATATATATATATACATATACACATATATATATAGATATATATGTAACTACACATACACACGCAGAGATATGACTAGTAAGATACATATGTAGTAGGTGCACACAATATGGAATGGCCACTATTCCTACAGTTACCACCTTACCAAATGGAGACTGTATGAGCCACCCATACAAATGACAATCATTGCCTGCAACATATGCCCACAGAGAAGTCAAAGGATATAACACCACACACAGGTTTGTATAAATGGGAAAGCTTTATTTGTGCACTATTACAGTTGTATATGCCATGTCGTATAGCTGTTTAGACATGGGCATCCATATAAACTGAGTAATGCAACTATGAAACAGTTATACAAATACAGTAGTCTGGAAAAGTTAACAAATGTTACTGTCCAGGCCAAGGCCATCAAGTAGTACAATAGTAAAGACAGACTGGGTTACAGGATACCAAACAATCAACAGTAAGTAATGCAGATGTATAGTTCAGCAGCCTCTATCTATCCTCTGCAGACAATCCCTAGGGGGTAAAGACCTCCGTTGACACAATGGGGTGTAACTGTTACATAACAAGGTACAACTGACACCATCACAATCACACTGACAAACAGAACAGTTTGTATGGCAGGTGGCAGTAGGCCTGCATTTAACCAAGTTGGATTGTATGGTAATGTACATCCATATACCTTAAGGCAGTTTACCCCTGATGGTCTTCAGGACTTTGGGCTTTCAGGATTCTGTAATGCTCCCATATACATATATGAATATATAGATATATGTATATATAGCTATATGTATATATGTATATATAGCTATATACGTATGCACATCTTATGATATGCCTAGTTATGTTGGTATATATGTAGATATCAATAACTATATGTGCATACATATCTATTCTGATATACCTGCTACTGTTAATATATATGTAGATATCCATACATATATGAGCATATGTATTTCTATCTGTATATGTGTAGACATATATTGCTCTGCATATGTATATATCTGGGTGTTTATTTGTATATCTATGTACATATACATATCCATCTATGTATGTCGATATATATATATATATATATATATATATATATATATATATATATATATATATATATATATATATATATATATATATGTGTGTGTATGTCTATATAGATATTTGGATAATTATATGTACATATATCTTCACCATATGTCCTGAATATGCAGTGTAGCCCTCCCTCAGCCCCTATAGTCCCAACTTCGTAGTGCAAGAGGATGTCACGTATGTATAGCAGGTATATTTGTAGACATTGCTACTGTAATAAGGAGTGTCTTTACAGACATGGTGTGTGGGAGGTCATATCTGCTTTAAACATTTGCACCATTGGTTACTGACAGACATCCTAAGGACATCATAGTACAGTACCACTGTTAGCTGTAATGCTCCTGTGGACTACAGCAGAGACAATGACCAATATATGTGGACAGTCTGACACACTCTGGATAGTCCAGAGGTATACACATAACCCATTAGTGCAAGACATGTGGACCAATCCTGACAATGTGGATGTTAACAGCCATGTAGATGGGCATAACACGTAAATACTGGTATACACGTGCCCCCATAAGTTATGCATTCATACGTCCCTGTCTGTTCTGCCACATAATAACCACTGGTACAGAGGTGCCATGACCACATACTACCCACTAGTTATTGACATACATCCGTACAGCATCCCACTGTTCTGTCTGACATACATGACTGTTATGTTGGCCCGGCAGCAGTATATCTGGCAAGTATCTGGACAATGCATCTGACTGGGTAAGTACACTAAGCTGCTAGGCTTGCAACAAAGCACTGTACAGGCTACAGACAGACCGGCTCAACACTGGCCTACATTTCCTATGGGGGAATGCACATGTACCTGCATATATAGCAGGCTCTACAGGCATGCAACAGCACAGAGTAACACACCCCTGTGTGAAAGTGCATAACCACAACCAATGTGAACACAGCCACAGCCACATATGGTATGCTAGCGTATTATTCCTAGAATTTATAAACTGAAATGCTATGGAACAACTTGTTACCACTCCCACAAGAGTGGAAAACATACTGTACCTGATCATCACCAACATGGGGACTCTATGCTCCAGAACAGAAGTGTATCCCTCACTGGTAAGATCAGACCATAAACTAATCTCACTGGATATTCACATCCCGACCCCACTCCCTGCCCAGAAAACCACAGTGAAAAACATCTCTAAAGCAAATTTTACACTCCTCAAAACTGAGGTGGAATCCTTCAAAGCCCCCGAACCTGTGGAAAATACGGCCCAGACTGTAGAATCCTTTATAAATGCATTCTATGAACACCTTCAGGAATGCATGGATCATGCAATCCCAAATAAAACCAAGACCCAATCCTCCAAAGGCAGACGTCCTGTCTGGTGGACCCCAGCCATAAACAAACTATACAATAGAAGGAGGAAGCTACTACATGATAGAGCAAAATCCCAAAAAGGGAAGGCATCTCTGATCAGTATTAGCAAAAAACTATGGGCATTCATAAAATAGTCTAAGTCCAGCTTTGAGAGAAAAATTGCACAGGACACTAAGGATAATCACAAGGCTTTCTTTAGTTATGTTAGGAACCTGGGTGGGAATTCCCAGATATGCTCAGAATTAGTCCAAAATGACAAAAAATACACCGAACCCACAGACATTGCCAACATCCTAGCTGACAGGTTCAGTGCAAACTCCCCCTCCCCACCAAAAGGGCAAATATTTATCCCAGCAGAGTGCTGCCCCCCTGACATCTCAGATGCTCAGGTAAGAGCCGCCCTCTCCAAAGCAAAAACACAGCATCAATGGGACCAGACGGTGTCCCAGGCTGCGTCCTACATGAACTCCGAGAAGAACTAAACCCAAACATAAAACTACTGTTCAATCTCAGCCTTACTACAGGATATGTACCCAAAGAGTGGCGTACAGCAACAGTGTTCCTTCTCCACAAAGGTGGTGCCTCAACGGATCCTGGAAACTATCACCCCATAAGCCTGACTAGCTTGGTCTTCAAAGCTATGGAAAGGATCATCATGGACCTCATAAATAAAGATATTACGGACCTACAGACACTGGATCTTACCCAGTTTGGCTTTGTTAAGGGCAGATCCTGCCTCTTAAACCTGGTCGATTTCTTTGAAACAGTCACTAAGGCCATTGACGAGGGGAAGGTGGTCCACACAGCCTACCCGGACCTCACAAAAGCCTTCGATACAATACCCTACTCGGGCATTATAGATAAGCTCACCAGCTTAAATATAAACCCCTATGTCACTAGATGGGCTGCAAACAGGCTCAAGGACAGAACCCACATGGTTAGAATTGCTGGAGCTATGTCAGACTCCAAACCAGTTACAAGTGGCATCCCACAAGGCTCAGTCCTGAGACCTCTCTTGTTCGGTATATATTTCTTGGAGGTACAAGCCAACACGGAAGGACTGTGGCTGACCAAGTTCGCAGATGACTGCAAACTGGGTGCCATAATTGACTCTCCAGCCAACACAAGCATCCTCCAAAAGGGCCTCATAAAAACAGACAACTGGTGCCAGAGCCATGGCCTCAAGCTAAACGCCAAAAAGTGTATAGTCATCCCCTTTGGCAAAAACAAAATGCCCACAAATTACCACATAGGTGGTAATCCATTAAGTACAGAAGAAGTAATTAGGGACCTGGGGACCCAAGCTGATAGCAATCTCTCATTTGACAACCACGTGGCCAAAGTGGTTAGAAAAACATTTTATATAGCCCACCTAATCATGAAGGGATTCACATCTAGATCAGGGGAGGTCATTGTACCTCTTTACTCATCCCTCATCAGGCCCATAATTGAATACAATGCCCCTTTTGGGATGTACCTTACCAGACACCTGCAGCAACTGGAAAGACCCCAAAAGTACCTCACCAAGAGAATCAAAGGGCTCAAACAGATGCCATATGCTGCCAGTTAAAGAAACTCCAGCTCTACTCAGTGGCATACCGCCTGCTCAGAGGTGATCTGTGCCTGATGTATAAAGCCATGTCCAACCCAGAATTAATGGACATGCTGCACCTCAGAAAATCCAAATCCCATCGAGCTACGCACTCGAGAGACTTGAACCTCAGCACTGAAATAAATAGGACATGCTGGAGGGACAGATTCATAACCCAGAGGCTCCCTTCACTCTGGAATAAAATCCCAGTCCAGGTTAGGCAGAGTCCCTCATTGAATCTCTTCAAGAGGAATCTTGATGAGTGGATTGGAGATCATAGGTTTACCCCGGGTATCACTTCCATGTCACTGTTAGACAGAGGTACAGTATACTAACCTCGAAAAAGGGCATAGCAAAATTAATTTAAAATGGGTGGCGAAAGCCAAACACACTCTGGCTAGGCTTATAAATGCCCTAGGGCAGATAGCCTAGTATGAACCTATGAACCTATGAACCTATTACAGTATATGGACTATCTGTTCAACATCAGCCTCATATGTGCCACTCACACACTAATCCCAGATATACTGGGCCACTACACAGTGTGGTCCAATGCCTGTCTGTGATATGTACATGTGCGTGTAAGGCCCTACAAACATGTAAGCCGATAGGGTAACATACAGTGGAGCAACATGCAACATCAGATAGAACAGGACCAAGAACAATGACATCTACCACAGTCTCTACACAGGCCAAGGTACATATTAACATTGCACACACTGCCGACAATCACCATAAGTACACATACGTCAGTACTGTACACACAACCACAGAATGTCCAGGTTATGTCAACAAATATAACTCCTACTATACATAACATCTGTAGCAGTCTGATATCTCACTGGCTTGTTATCAGATATGATGTCACTAATTATGGTGTAAAGCACATATGCACCCCTGACTGCATGACATATGAACAAAGGATGACAAGGTTGTGGCTGGAGGCACATAAACAAGGCCAATATTGACATGTTGCTGTGATAACCTCATACATTTACTGTTGTAACAGGGTTTGTTGCAACATATGTCCTTTGAGGGAAATGAATTCAGTAACTCTCATGGCTGTCACCGTCTACAGACTGCAGTCCTCACACTACCTTCTGCAGTTCACAGATAGGTGCTCTGTGGGTAACACCTGAAACAAAAGGCACTGCACACTGGCCAGTCTGCAGATGACCCCACAGATGGATGTTCCCTCATAAACATAGCACTGACATGGCAGGTATGAAAACATGTTGAACAGCCATATCCACACACACCCTGTTAAACCAACATTACTACAAATGCAGAATAGCAATAGCTTGAGTTCCTGCTCTCAGCTGATCCTGAGCATCACTTAAAATACACATGTTGCTGCCTAAACATCATCATCCATCAGAGAGGGAGAGAGAGGCAGAGAGAGAAGCAGAAAAGCCAGGAAAGCAAGTTTGTGTCACACGCCTACCAGTACAGGGTATCAAACCCCTAAACACTATGTAGTGCTATCACATGTCCATGCAGTTATTGGATGCACCACATAGGTTACATGTTGGGGAGCCCTCAGAATGTATATGTGATGGTGAGTGACATCTGCAACAGGGATATGGTAGCTATGTGGTAGGTGTAGTACACGTGCCTGTCCATATGAACAGGTGTCAGCGTCAATACAGCCACACTCTCACAGGGACGCACACACATTGACACACTTGGCAGGGCCAGGAATACAACTCATCACTAGTGGGATTGCCACAACACAGTACTGTGCAGGTATCACATGCACCACAGGGGTCATATGGAGGTTATATGTGCAAAGGGTATGTGGTGTCAGACATCAGGCAGCATGCTTCAGTATGCCAATGGGGGTTTTAGTGATTGTGAATGTGATCATATGCATCATAGACCACACACACAGACACGGCTGTCAGAACTGACATGCATGGCTGCACAGCTTCATGGGTGTGTTTTGGTTGACTGTGCCAGATGGCTATACGAGGCTAGGTGATGGGTATACCTTGACATCAGGCCACATGACAATGGTCTGCATTGTGACTCAGGGGTGTAGTGTCTGGAGTTGCCCACACAGGTGGGTATTGTATTCACCATCCAGTTACCTGGATGACTGTTGCATGGCCAATGCTGTGCATTGCTTGCCATGTATGTGTGCCATAGTCCATGATATGGACAGTGTCTGGGATATACACACCTCCCACATGCATGTACAGTAACATGTGACACTGAACCTGGGGTGTCTGGGTCATGTTGTGTACACAGATTGTTATCATCAGATATGCCAGTCCTGGCCTCATGTGGTGGGAACTGTTAATGGACAGCAGGTTGACCCTGCACTTACATTGATTGCTTGATACCAGTAGTCCCTGATGTCAGTGGCATCTGTCCATACAAGGTTTGTGTTTCATGCATGGTATGTCTTTTGTGGGTCATATTTGATGGCACCACAGGTGTGGCAGATGTCCAGTTGGGAACATGGGGGAGGTGCACTGTTGGCATGTACATGCCTATTGGACTAATGGACAGGGTGCCATGCCCTCTGCGGTCCACTGCAGTCACACCATGGTTACTATCAGTGGGCAATATGCAGGGTACTACCAACATAGTGGCTGTTGCCTAGGCAAGTGTGTGTGTGTGTGTGTGTGTGTGTGTGTGTGTGTGTGTGTGTGTATGAGACATGGGTTGAGAGTGTTCCCTGGGTAATACAAGGGTTGCTAACATTGTTCAGCTGGCATTGATGTCACATTTAGGGGTATGGATTTACACCCCAGCCTCTCAGCTAGTTAACATCTGTTATCCCTATATGGCAGACATTGTGCTATATACTTGGCCCACCATATACGAAGTTAGCAAAACTCACTCCACATTGAGTCCAGTTGTTACACACTCACAACCACCTCCATACAGGATATGAATGACAAACACACACACACACACACACACACACACACACACACACACACACACACACACACACACACACACACACACACACACACACACACACACACACACACACACACACACACACACACCTGTCATGTCTGGGATTAGAACTCCTTCCTAACTAGTATATTACACTACAGCACTATGCCAATATAAAATGCGCCACAGAGATTACTGGAGTACTCCTTCCCCAAAGTTGTATTTCACAGTGAATGACATCAGCAGGCTTGGCAAAGTAGGGCATTCAAATTGTACTGAGTGTGACTAGCCTAAAATGCATAGAAACACACACAAAACATCCACAAGTGCCATGTGTAGGAATAGAACCCCTACCTGAGTTCTCTATCACACTACAGCATGATGCTCTTATAGGACGCACCATAGGGATTGTAGGAGTGCCCCTTCTCCGAAGGTATATTTCACATTGAATGACATCAGCAGGATTGCCAAAGTATGTCATTTGAATTGTACAGTATGTAACTACCCCAAAATGCATTGCTCCTTACACAGACATAGAAACACACACAAAACATCCACAACTGCCATGCATGGAATAAAATCCCCTACCAGGTTCTATATCACACTACAGCACAATGCTGCTATAGGATGCACCACAGGGATTGCTGGAGTGCCCCTTCCCCAAAGATGTATTTCACATTGAATGACATCAGCAGGATTGCCAAAGTAGGACATTTGAATTGTACTGAGTGTGATTAGCTTAGAATGCATTGCTCCCTACACAGACATAGAAACACACACAAAACATCCACAACTGCCATGTGTGGGAATAGAACCCCTACCAGAGTTCTATATCACACTACGGCATGATGCTGTCATAGGATGCACCATGGGGATTGCTGGAGTATACCTTCTCCGAAGGCATATTTCACAGTGAATGACATCAGCAGGATTGCCAAAGTAGGGCATTTGGATTGTAGTCAGTGTGACTAGCCTAAAATGCATTGTTCTCTAGACACACACACACACACACACACACACACACACACACACACACACACACACACACACACACACACACACACACACACACTTGCCATGTCTGGGATTAGAACACCTACCTAACTATTTTATCACATTATAGCAGTACACAGTTATGGGACATGCTACAGAGATTACTGGGCTACAACCTTTCCAGAGGTGTATTTCTAGGTGGATGACATCAGCAGCCTTGCCAAAGTAGAGCATTTGAATATAGGGAGTGTGAGTAACCTAAAATGAATTGCTCTCTACACAGACAGGGACAGACGCACACATGCACACACACACACACACACACACACACACACACACACACACACACACACACACACACACACACTTGCCAAGTCTGGGATTAGAACTTCTACGTAACTATTATATCACACTACAGCAGTACACAGTCATGGGACACGCTACAGAGATTACTTGGCTACAACCTTCCCAGAGGTGTAGTTCTAGGTGGCTGACATCAGCAGCCTTGCCAAAGTAGGGCATTTGAATTGTAGGGAGTGTGAGTAGCCTAAAAGGAATTGCTCTCTACACACACAGGGGCAGACACACACACACACACACACTTGCCAAGTCTGGGATTAGAACTCCTACCTAACTATTTTATCACACTACAGCACTACGCAGTTATGGGACACTCTACGGAGATTATTGGGCTACAACCTTCCCAGAGGTGTATTTCTAGGTGGATGGCATCAGCAGCCTTAACAAAGTACAGCATTTGAATTGTAGGGAGTGTGACTATCCTAAAAAGCATTGCTCTCTACACACACACACACACACACACACACACACACACACACACACACACACACACACACACACACACACACGCACACACGCACACACACACACACACACACACACACACACACACACACACACACACACACACATACACACACAGTTGCCATGTCTAGGATTGGAACTCCTACCTAACTAGTTTATCACACTACAGCAGTACACAGTTATAGGATGTGCCATGGAGATTACTGGGCTACAACTTTCCCAAAGGTGTATTTCACAGTGGATGACCTCAGCAGGCTTGTCATAGCAGAGCTATGGGGAGGGCAGTGTGTGTGCATGGGCCATAACCCATTCACCAAGAGGTTGACACACCACATGTGGACACACACAGGGTCATATTTCACAGGTACGTGTATACAGCTGCTAGATGTCTACTTCCTTGTACAGTCATGTTGCTCAGCTAGCACTTGCACCACATAGTCTGTAATGCTGACAGATGCCGGTGGCTAGTATCTACAGTGAGTGACATCTGAACATCATGTGGTTGTGGCCTTTTGGCTGTGTGCTGGGTGGGACAGGCCTGGATGGCTCCTCATCACAGTCAAACTCTTCCACACATCTAAGTGCATCTACCCTTGGCTTATTATAGTGTGTTGTCCTTAGATATATGTCTGTATTCCTATCCACTGTGTGTGCAAAGCATGAGTGGTGCATACTGAGGAGTGTCTGCACTAACATCTGCGACTTCCAGATATGTCTGGTCCACTGATTTTTACAGACTTGGCCTTCATTTGTTTAAGTGTGTGAGCATGCCCAGTATGCCCATCTGTATTGAATGTGTGGATTGAGTCCAGGTAGTTTGTACTGCAGTGCAGACCTTTGTGTTGTACACCTACAGGTAGGATACTGTTTCTGCAGGGAATCCGTCAATCATTTGGCAATATAGGGACAGACTGTGCAGGGGATAGTGTGTACTGTAAGTGATTGTGTCTGTGCTGCTTCAGCTGCTATTAGCAGAGATATTCAGACGTGTACTGTTATACACAGTGATGTTTTCTGTCCTCATGTACTGTCAGGTGGACATTCTTGCTCACAGTGATGTCTTGAGGGACAAGGGTAACTGCAGCTGTGTCTGGTATTGTGGGCAGACACCTACATATTCATGGTAAGTTAAACCATTCTGGAGGAGGAGCTGTAGACACTTGGTGCTGGGTTTGTGTATCCGGTTCAGCTCCTTTGTACAATATTGGCAGAGAATCCCATACTTGTATGCCCATCAGCATGAAAGTATGGGCTTATCTTGCTGTGGCAATGCCTCACAGCTGTACAGATTTGCACAGGTTAGCCAGGGGCAGGGGCCATGGGTCAGGACAGTTACCTTTTTCTTGTGTATGGGCAGGTGTGTAGCCACCCATGTATGTGTTTGCAGTCAGGGATAGTGTGTGCACACAGCTTGGTGTCAGAACCTGCACATTCCATCCTGCCCATGCATCCACCCCCCCATGTTATTCTAACCTCTTCCGTACATTATGCATACATTCTCTGATACTTCCCTAAGGGTATCACCCCATCACAGGTGTGTGTTAGTGTTGGTCCACAGTTCATGCAGTGAGACATGGTGGACATGTTACAGTAGTTTGTCCACATGGCCTTGCATATGGCTTATGTGGAGTGTGTTATGTTGTTATTTGGGTGTCCATGACATAATATGCATTGGCAGTATGTGTGGGAGGCAGGCCTTTGGCAGATGCCTGTGGGGCATTAGGTGTTGCTGCATGCCTTATGTGGCAGGTCATTGCATTCTGTCAGTCCCTGGGGTGACAGGGTAGGAGTGATAGGTATTCATACCAATACATCCTAACAGTCTTGTTCAGGTGGTGTGGATGCTGGCAGGGTGCTACCTGCAACTAGGGCCACACCTGCATGGGACACCTGCACTGCATGCTGCAGTCTTCTACTATTGCCATATACAGGTGGGGTCTTACTGTACCCATTCCCCACAGCAGGGATATGACCAGAGAGGTGCCTGCGGGTGGTGTTTGCATGAGCTGGGTGCATGTGTGCCATGGACACTACTTGCATCTGACACACAGATATAGGTTCATAGGTTCATTGGTTGGTACTAGGCTATCAGCCCTAGGGCCTATACAAGCCTAGCCATAACAATTCCCTGGCTATTTCTTCCCACAGTATTTACTTCCCTGGATCCCTGTCTAGCAGGGTGACTAACGTGATCCCTTGGGTGAATTTCCTATCTCCCATCCAATCATCAAGGTTCATTTTGAAGAGGGCCAAAGAGGCATTCTGCTTGAGATGTATGGGCAGTCTTTTCCAGAGTCTAGGGAGTCTCTGGGTCAGGAACCTATTCCTCCAGCATGTTTTGTTCATTGTGATGACAAGGTTTAGATCCCTGGAGTGTGTGGCTCTGAGGGATTGGGATTTCTTTAAGTGTAGCATGTCCAACAGCTCTGGGTTTGACATGGCCTTGTATGTTAAGCAGAGATCGCCTCTGAGTAGACGATATGCAACAGAGTATAGGTGGAGTTTTTTTTCGACGGTCAGCATAGGGGATCTGCTTTAGGCCTGTGATTCTTTTAGTGAGGTATTTCTGTGACCTTTCCAGTTGTTGCAGATGTCTTGAGGGACACATACCAAATGGGGCATTGTATTCTATAATGGGCCTAATGAGAGATGAGTACAGTGGGACAATGACCTCCGTTTTTTCTGGATGAAAATCCCTTAGTGATGAGGTGTGCCACATAGAAGGATTTGTGGAATGTGGTTATTGAAGGTGAGACCACTGTCCACCTGTGTCCCTAAGTCTCTTATCACACTTTCGGTTTTTAGTGTACTGCCATCTATGTGGTAATTCACAGGTACATGTTTTTTCCCAAAGGGGATAACTATACTTTTCTTGGCATTGAGCATTCCATTTATGCTTGCATGTGCAGGTACATCAGCTGTTTCATCAATACATCAGTCCTACCTGCTTTATGATCTGCGAGTGTTTGGGTGGACAATACCAGTATTCCCTACAACAGGACCAAATAATGTGATGCATACCTATATGTACTTTTCCAAGGGTGTGTCTATTTCACAGTGACACAATATATACTGTATGTCTTTTCCAAGGGTGTGTCTATTTCACAGTGACACAATATATACTGTATGTCTGGGGTACTTTCCCCTGTGTACTGCTTGTGTATGTAGACAACAGCCATGCCATGTCAGTCTTTCAGATGGTGACACATATTACCACCATACATTTGCAATGGCTTACTGCTAGCTTGTGTTATACTGATGGGTATTGTGTATGGCACTGCAGTTGTGAGGACTTGTCCCTGTCATCAGCAGTAGTGGTAGATGGCTACCAAGCTTACCTCAACATGTGACCACTCTCACACAATATGGGACACACACCAACCTAACACGCACATACCTAAATATTGTGCAGATGCTACAGCCTATCCTGCTACCTTGGCCACTTCTGTGCATCTGTGCTCCACTGATATTAGACCTACACATACATGTTACTCCATTTCTACATAGGGTTGTGGGGACACACCTGACTGTTTCGATGTATGTACATCACATTGGGGGGGGCACACCAAACCATTACTACGTAATTAAGTAGGATTGGGGGGAGCACACCTGACTGTTTCTGCATTCCTACACAGGATTGAGGGACACACACCTGACTATTTCTACATATCTACACAGGATTGGGGGGCACACCTGACTGTTATTACATTTCTACGTAAGATGGGGGGGGGAAGACACCTGACTGTTTCTACATTTCTACACAGGATTGAGGGGGCACACCTGATTGTTATTACATTGCTATGTAGGATGGGGGAGGGGCACATCTGACACTAACCTATCATGCTGACTAGAGACACACCAGTGCACTACAGATCTTAGCTTTGATTTACCTACATGTTAGTTTCTGACTTTCTACCCTTCAGAAGTAACATCCCACTGCCTGACCTGCCGTAGTCTGTCTGTGTAGCCCTGGGGGGGGGGTTACCCATAGGCATCATTCAGTGGCCATAGCACAGCCTTTGTTTGTATTTGTCTACGCCTGTCCTGCTGGCTGTGACTGTTGTTGGGTATGTGAGCCCCCACTGGCATGTGTGAGTTACTAACCTTGTAGGTGTCCCAGTATTGAGGGTGGTGCTGCAGGGCTGCTAATGTCAGATGCACATAGTACACTCCCTACACATGGTTGAGCACAAGTACTGTCACATTTGGTATCCTTTTTACTGTATGTGAGAGTCAGAGAGAAGTGTTATTCCCTGGGTCCCTCCTGTGTCAGTGCTTGTGCTATGGGTTGCCTCTTTGCCAAGGCCAGGGCATACTGGGCACCCCTCCTTCTGCCTACTGGGGCAGGCTCAGGTTGTTCCTCCTCTGAATCACTCTGTGCTTGTGCAGGCCTTGGCAATGGTGGGGGGCTTTGTGGCCCTGCCCCGTGCTGTTCCTGCTGCAGCTGTTTCCGCAGGATCATATTGTGTAGCATGGCACATACAATGACAATTTGGGTATATGCAGCTGCTGAGTACTGCAAGGCTCCACCAGATGTGTCCATGCACCAGAACCATGACTTGAGCATCCCAAACACATGCTCTGCTATGATTCTGGTCTGTGTGTGTGCCTCATTATGGAGTTCTTGTTCGGGTGTGTGTGCATTTCTGATGGGTGTCATCAGCCATGGCTCCAGTGTGTATCCAGCATCCCCCACTAGGTGATCATGAGGGATGTATCCATAGACAAATCTCTGGTACAGCTGCATCAAATGCCAGATGTGGGAATCGTGATAGCTTCCAGGGCAGCCAGCACACACATTCATTATTATGCCCTGGGCATCGAGCACAACCTGGCATTTGATGGAGGGGAAGCCCTTGCGGTTGATGTGGACCCTACCCCGATCACTGGGTAGTTCTTTGATGCATATGTGCATGCAGTCTATACCACCTACTACCTCAGAGTATTCTGCTATTTGGTGGAACAGTTGCATATTGATGGCCAATGCCTCATGGGTGTTGGGGAAATATACGTGCTCACCGACGTGCTGACATGGCATCTAGGAACTGGTGGAGTACCTTGGATGCTGATGCCTGTGAAATCCCCATCATATCCCCAGTTGGCCTTTGGACGGTACCTGAAGCTAGTATTCTTAGGCCTACACATACCTTGGTATCCACTAGGCTGGGTTCCACTCTGTTAGTTCTATGTGTCAGGCGTGGACGGCAGAGCTCAACAATTTGCAGTAGGGGGTCCCTGTCCACCCTATAGCACCCCACTATCTCCAGCTCATGTAGCCCCTGGTAGGTTACCTTAGGTCTGTACACTCTTCTCTGTCTCCTCACTGTGGGTTGGTCAACAGCATTCACATCCTCACCACTCTCAGCCTGTTCCACAAGTTGTTGTATGATAGCTATTGCAGCCCCTATCATTTTGTTGTTTTGATTGTTAAAAGTTCCCCGCTTGTATGCACTGGTGGTGTAGAGTGGGAAAAAAAACAGAGGGGAAGGTGTTTGCATAGTTTATAGTAGTATTCTTGGCTGGGCCTATCTGCTGCCTGTATAATTGGCTGATTCTGATACATTTCACCTGCCAGCTATGCTAGTTCTCATAGATTACCTTCCGACTGCTGTTTTCCCTTCCCATTACCTTCCTGTTTAAGCCCAGGGGTGCGGCACGCAAACAAAGTGCTCAAATGTGCACAGAGCTGGTATTTCCTGGTTTAACTTTTTTTTTAAACCTTTAAAACCCGGTGTGTACCGTGCATACCTACTTAGGCAATGTAAAGAGTGCTGGGCAGACTCAGACACACCCCCTTGCTTAGCTGTGATTAGCTATGAGCAAACTTGAGCCACAGGGCCCCAATCAGCTTACAGTATGCCTGACACACCCCCCATGATGTCAGCTAACTCCTAGGCTTGCACCAAGCTATTCCTACTCTTACACTGTTGGGACCTGACTAGCATGCTGGGGAAAACTGGGATTCACTATCATTACCCTCATTTGCCTAGGATTGCCTGCTAATACATAGTTACATGTCTCACACTGAGCCTCCCCCCTTAGCAACCACTACTCACTGGCCATGTTGTCTTCTGCCTACCATTGACTTTCATGGCAGAATAGTGATTTTAGTTAGAATGCTTATTTTAGGTTTATTTTATTATCCCCTCGATCCCATTTGCGCACTGTTGCCGTGCACTTAAACAGCCGAGATTGGCTAAAAAAAAAAGTTGATTTTTTTATTTTTTTAAGCTGTTTGCAATGCCAATGGCCTTATACTTGGCCATTGGCATGCATTCTGACTGATATGCAGCCTTTATTTGGAGCTGTCACAGCTCCGTTTTAGATTTTTGCAGAAATGTACTCGGTTACTAACCGAGTACATTTCTGCAGATTACACTAGTCCTGCATGGCAGGTTTCAAGCTTCCTGGATCACAAATTCAACTCATTTGCATGGATTTCTCCTGCAAATGGGGTGATTTGCATAGAGGGGCTTAGTTTGTGCAGGACTAGTGCAGGAGTGCTCGTGCATGCCCCGGCAGGCTGTTCCTGGATCGCACGGCAGACATATTGCCTGCTAGAACTCCTGCACTAATCCTGCACGCCATGCAAGGCATGCAGAATCTGGGGGAGAGTAAAGGATATGACCTCAGCAAATAGTGTGAGAATGCAAGAGCACATTATATGAACTGAAATGCAGCAGATCAACAAACTTTCTTATGGCAAAAGTATAGTGCTGGAAATATGTGTCTTCATATTAAAAAAAATTGGACAACACTCCTGGCCTTGAAGTCCTTCAGTGTTTAGTCTATATTTCAGATGCACACATGTAGCCATACTGCAGTGTAAATTTTAGACTTTATGGTTTCATTTAATTTTTGACATGTTCTTATTGTCTAATGAGCCCTTTTTAATTAAAAGAATCAATTATTCACTGTTCTTATTGCTTCAGTGCACCACCAAAGCAATTACAGACCGATCTCTGCTATTGGTAAACAAACTAAATGTTTAAAGTGAAGCAATCTAACTCATTTTATGGGAGCTCACATATATTACCCATGATGCTTTTGTTTTATGAGTTATATGTAGTAATGTTCATTTGTTCCCTGACAACTGCACTATGAAGCTGGAGCCTTAGCCTATCCTGGATCTCTGTATGCACATACAAGCAGACACACACACACATTCACTTAAGCAGAGTTCACACATCTATGAGAAACTTGCAGGATCACCTGTCTACATAGAGCATGTTTTTGTGATGTGGAAAGAAACACAAGCACAAGTGAAAACTGAAACAGATACCTACAGACTTCACAGAGCTGATACCCTCCCACCCCATGCTAAGCTGGGGAAGCATCTGTTGTGAGGCAGCTGCTGAGTTACTGTGCTATCCATGTAATTATGTTTTTTCTAAGTATTTAGGAGTTTGTGTAACAAATATGGAGATAAATTAATATTTTACTGTGGTGTTAAAAATATAATCCTGATGTACATAATTTTCAATGTTCCATATGCAAAAATGTTATTTAGATTATTTTAGATTGTATTTTAGCCCAAGAGGATGATGTGCTTTTTTATTGGAATACAAACAATACTATATTATAATGCAAAGACGCTTACAGAAGAAGGACTACGGCTATTTGGTTACTCCGGGTTTTATGCTTAAGCCTGTATCCCTTTATTTCAAATATTCATTCTTATTGCCAATTGCCTTGATTAGCCACACCGAGCAATATTTTATTGTCAATCAAATATGTTACCCCTTCAAGCTGCTGCCCATGCCCCTTAAATATCCTTTGTCCTTACTTCTGTCTCCCATCCCCATTCAAAACTGTGGTAAATAAATGTTATGCTTTCTTTGCAAAATAAACATGACTTTTGTCCTTCATACATTAATGCATTCCCCATAGCATTTACTCAGTAATCGTTGTTTCTCATTTTCTGTTTAACAATCTTTTTTTTCTGTCTTGAAACTGTATCTATTGCATGGATAATATTTCTTTGCACAATTCAGTTGTAAGGTATTCTGTGTTGCCTGGTGTCATATCACTTCAGACAGATTTTTGTATAGTAGGCAATAATTTCTGATTCCTTTTTCCTTTCTACCTAGGTGTTTAAAGTGGAATGCAGCAATGAACCTTTAGTGATGTACAAAAAGGAAGGGCATTTGAATTACTACCAAATAAGGTATATGTATTTTACAGCCAGGGCCACTTTCAGGAGGCTATACGCTACTTTCAATGCTTGTTATGTCACTATTTAGAGCTGGAGAAAAAGAAAGGAGCATTCATTAGAATTGCTTCTAGTACATCTCATTTGACTGCACACTACATGGGCATGTGTGTGTTTTAGTGCTGTTTAGTGCTACTGACATAGGAAATGACTAGGTGCTGTCATCACTTCTGTTTCAGCTTATCGTAGTCAGTACTGAAACTTGCTGTCAATCACTCAGTTGCAGGCATAAAAAAATACTAGCAAAGAATATTCATAATTTTCCTCTTTTGCAAGAGAGTACCCCTGAAAGTGTAGACGCCAGCATGTGATATGCCTTATTTTCAATGCAGGACTACAAAAGGTCTGAAAAAGTAAATTACCAGGATATATGACTCGCAAAGATGGAACCCAGATTTGATTTTTTTTTATATCTATGCAATTCTGATGCAAATAGCACAGACAATTACAGGCAAATTATCTTGCTTGCTGACTCGTGCCAAATGTTTTAGAGCTGTTCTGATAGTTAACACAGATACATTTTGATATAAGCTGGGTTTGTGAAGTACAAAAGAAGATTGTTTCATATACTCGGCCTGCTACTCTTCCTTGGAATGAAAGGTGCAAGAATGCTGGGATATGCCAAAAGTTTCTTCCCGCAATGCAATGTCCTGTTATTCTTCACTCCATTAACTCTTCCCATTATCTGCCTCAGCACTTAGTAAAAGTACATTTGAATGTGTGCCAGGGCAGCTTAGTGGTTAACCATTTTCTCTCAGTTTCATGAGCTGAGGTTCAATTTTGACCCACTGATTGTGTGTTCAGGGTTTGGGGTCCATTCCTGAGTTACTGTCTGTGTGGATTTGCATGCTATTTCCTTGTCAGTACCATTTTCTACAACAATGTAGTGATTGAATGACAGCTGCAACAATACTTAATACCATATTCATGGGTAACTTTAATTACCCCACTATTAACTGGGAATCCTATATGACATCAAACGTACATGCACAGAGATTCCCGGATTTTGTAAACACAAACTCCCTGGACCAGATAGTCAATAACCAGGGGTGCCACCATACTGAACTAATATAGGATAGTGCTGCACAGCCCCTACTGTCATGCCTTCCCTGGTAAGGTCAGATGACAAAATAGTCTCCTTTAAAGTAAAAAGAAAACCTGGACCCCCAGCTGAACTGGGAATAATCAGGAACTATTCTAAGGCTAAGCTTCTGCTATTAATTGAGAACCTGGCAACATTTCAAGCCCCTATAAATCATGAGAACACTTCTGCTTATGCAGAACTGTTCACAGAAATCATGTACAAGCATGTTAAAAGCTGCAGACTGGCAACTGTACCCACCAGGAAGAAGTACAGAACTAACTCAAAAAACAAGCCAACCTGATGGAATCACAAAATCAGTCAGATGTATAACAGGAGGAAGAAAATCATGGCACAAATGAGATGCATCACCCAGAAGGATAAAAGCTCTCTTATCAAACTAAATAAACAATGCAGAGGACACATAAAGTCTACCAAAGCCAAATTTGAGGTAAGTTTGGCCTCCCAAGCCAAGGACAACCACAAAACATTCTTTAGCTATGACCACAACCTCACAGGCAATGCACAATTGTGTGCAGAGCTCATTGTAAATGAAGCTACCTAATGCTGAGCCAGAAGATACAGCAAAACCTCCTGGTTGATAAATTCAGCTTCTACTTTACTCCTCTCTCCCCCTCAACCTTCCCTAAGGAAATATCACCAAATATAACTCCCCCTAATATCACTAGGGAACAGGTCCTTAATACTCTCTCTAAGACCAAGAACAGTGCATCTGTGGGGCCAGACAATATCACATGATGCCTTCTAAATAGCATGGAACATGACCTATTAGGACCTCAGGGATTACTATTTAACTGTAGCTTCCAAACAGGCTTCATGCCTCATGAATGGAGAAAGGCAACAGTCATCCCTCTGCACAAAGTTGGGCCATCTACAGGCCCTGGAAACTACAGACCCATAAGTCTCACTAGTCTTATAACCATGGCAAGAATTATCATGGAGATGATCAATAGAGATATAGTAAACCTCCAGACACTGGCCACAACCCAGTTTGGTTTCATCAAGGGCAGATCATGCCTACTCAACATGTTGGACTTCTTTGAGAAGGTCACCAAAGCAATGGATGAGGGCAAAAACATTCACACTGCCTACCTTGACCTGGCCAAAGCATTTGACACAATACCCCATTCTGGCATTGTTGACAAACTCAAGAGGTTAGGTACAAACCCGTATGTCACCTGGTGGATAGCCAACTGGCTCACAGACAGGACCCAGGAAGTTAACATTGGGGAGTCCACCCCTACAAAGAGGCCAGTCACAAGTGGAGCTCCTCAGGGATCAGTCCATGGACTGCTCCTTTTTGGCATTTACTTCTCAGAGGTCAAGGCCAATGTCAGTGGTCTCTGGCTGACTAAATTTGCAGATGATTGCAAATTAGGCGCTGTCATTGAATCTCATACTGACGCAAACATTCTCCAGGAGGGGCTGACACAGACAAATAACTGGTGTCAGAGCCATGGACTAAAACTAAATGCCAAGAAATGCATAATAGTATCCTTTGGGAAGTCGTCCATCCCCAGTAACTATCATATTGACAACACACCCCATAGACGTAGGGACACACACATAGATAGTATTCTAGCCGTTGATCATCATGTGTCTACAGTGGTGAGGAAATCATTCTATGTTGCACAACTTATAAACAAAGGTATGCCATCTAAGTCCAAGGAAGTCATTGTTCCACTGTATTTGGCATTCATCAGACCTATCATTGAGTACAATGCACCCTTTGGTATGTACCTAACCAGGCATATCCAACAACTGGAACGTCCACAGAGGTTCCTCACTAAAAGAATACCGGGTGTAAGTAATATGTCCTAATCAGACTGCCTAAAGGTCCTGTCCCTGTATTCTGTCTCTTACAGGCTTTTGTGGGGAGATCTATGCCTGGCATACAGGGCACTGTCAGACCCCACTCTGATGGACTTTCTGCATGTCACAAAACAAACAGTACTAGAATTACCAGTTCTAAAGACAAACCTTGAATGTGATATAAATAGGACCTGCTGGAGAGATAGATATGTATCCCAGAGACTACACCATCTATGGAACAGGCTCCCAATCCATGTGAAGCAGAGTTCCTCCCTAACCCAATTCAAGTGCAACTTGGACAATTGGATGGAAAACCAGAAATTCATCCCTGACTTGGCATCTATGTCTCGAATGCAAACAGGTAGCCTCAAAATGGTTGATCTCCCAGGCCAATGCTTACACTTATCACATTTATCAGAATTTGTTAGACATTTGGGATGCATGGCTATGCTTAAAAAGGCCCTTGTGGTCATTAGCCTAGTAAACACCTATGAACCTATAATATGCATTTCATTTACAATTGTATTTATGGTCTGTCCTATAGATGAAAATGGTCAAAAGGGACGAGGTCTCTTTTCCAGGTGACCAATATATACAATAAAATAAATACATTTATGTAAAAAATGATTTATGATGCATCACACTTTTCCATTTAAATTCATCTTATTCTCTGTCAATCTGAAGTATTCATATTGTAGACAAAACCTGCATTTATCTAAACATCAAGGAGAACCAGTGTGAATTAAATATTTTGCTTAAAAACTTTTGACATTGTTTTTTTATGCAACCCATTCATTGAATAAACTTTCTGTAGGTTCAGATAGCAATATCTTTTTGTTTGTGTTATTTTGGGAAGCAGTGACCTGCCAATAAGTTTTCAAACGGTCTAAGTGACCCCTTGGAGTTTGCTGGTACTATGATAAACAAAATGCTTATTTCAGTGAAAATAGATCCAAACAAGGTCATGTGGTTATTACTTTTTTGCTATAAATTCTCAGAAAATTTCACAGCTGTCAGTTCCTGCACTATGAGGGCCATTTTGCTAGCTGTGACCCTCACAATTGTGGGTAAGAGAATACTTTACTTTTTGTGTTATTCTCACAGAGAACATAATGAAATAAGACTTAGTTCTAGCCCAGCTTAACGGTTTTTCTTTTTATCTCTAGGGTGTCAGTCTAATATTGGTAAGTGTTTATTTTTGGTTTGATATTGAAGACATAATGCTATAAGCATTTTTATTAAGATTTGCAAGTGGTAAAACTGTGATATTACTATTAAAATCTTTGCTTCTAGAACCTAATTTCAGTCAAGGCAAGACATATCTGTACCGTTATGAAAGTGTTCTGTTAACGGGATTTCCTGAAGGAGGTTTAGCCAGAAGTGGAGTGAAAATAAACTGCAAAGTTGAAATTGGGGCAGCTGGATCACATAATTATATACTCAAGGTAAAAGAAATCTTAATGAATGAGCAATTAATGAACATGAAATAATATTATTTTTTTTATATTTATCACTTAATACAACTCCAGACAAATGACCATATCCCTTTTTGTATATTTCACTATAACAGACTATTTAAATGACATTTCTATCAGCCTGATTTTGTCAGCTCAGTGTAAGTTTATGCATCATAAAAAATAATAATGAGAAATACATCAGTGATAAATATAATTATCCAGACTCACGACTTATCTGCTAATGGCATATAATTTGCTGTATTATTTTAAAATAATGACTGCTAGAGCAAGAAACAAGGTAGCCCACAAACGTAAAAAATGGTCACTATGGGTTTTTGCATTGCTGACATCTATGTGTTTGGTGTCTAAGTAGGTGGTCATACTTACATCTGATTTTATGATGTGCCTTTTTTCACCAGTTACATGGCAAACATGAAATATAGTGTATTCAGTTTTGATGCCTGCATCGTATTGCTTGCTAGAGACTAAACAGCTCAATTGTAATGGGTGAAGGTAAAAGATCTGAGGTCCATAGGTTCATGGGAGTATCCTAGTCTAGCAATCAATAGGGCCTTTATAATCCTACCTGCACAACCCAAATGTGTACCACAACTTATACGTTTTAGATGTTTATATAGGGGATGATTATTGGTTACGATATGATTTAATGACTGACTCAATCCATCAGAGACGTAGGCACCAGACCACTGGCAAATTTTCAGTTTCCCATACAATGGTCCAATCAATGTTCCAGACACATAGTCATAACCAATGAAAACTCATTAGTTTGCATACCGCATATCTCCTGTGTCTTGCTGTAAGCAGGAATTCAGTCACTTTGATGCTATTGGATAGCTACAGGACAAGAAAATTGTAGCTTGGATATTTGAAGGCATAAATATGATTGGCTATAACAAGAAGCAGGATTTATGTTGTATGTAAATCATTAACTTTGTTGCTATTGGATAGTTCTGCCACTAGAATACCAGACATTTGATACCCTGAGATATAATAATGACTGGCTCACAGCAAGACACAGGAGATATCTGGTATGCAAACTAATGAGTTTTCATTGGTTATGACTATGTGTCTGTAACATTAATTGATTTATTCTGTTGGTTTATCCTGTTTTTAAATTCAGAGTGAGCACAGCTAAGACATATGATCTGATGAAGGCTAGTAAGCCGAAAGAGCTTATCAGGGAATTTTACTGTGCTCCTGTTTTTGTTGTTTTTACTGACGATTAAAGTTTGTTTTTAACATTTTTACAGCTGTGGTGGAACCAAGGATTTTTTCCTACTACATTTCTACATTTATGCTCGGAGCCTTCAGCAATACAGCTATGTTTTCTTCATCTTAATGAGTATAGAGATAGGGTTTTGAAGGGATCCACATAGGACACTGAGTTTATGTCCTGTATTCTTTTTGCAAGAAACCTTTATGAGTGTTCCAATTGCTGCATATGTCTGGTCAGGTACATAGCAAAGAGGGCATTATACTGAATGATGGGTCTGATGAGGGCCGAGCATAGTCCTATAATGACTTGCATGAACCTAGATTCCATGCACTTGTAAGTTGAGTAACATAGAAGGATTTCCTTACTGCCTTGGATATATGTTGGGCAAAGGCCTGGTTACTCTCTACATGTGTTCCCAGATCCCTGAGTTTTCTGGGCTGGCAGACTTTCCCAAAAGGCACTGTAATACATTTCTTGGCACTGCGTTTTAAGCTGTGGCTTTGGCTCCAGTCATTTGTCTGTGTTAGACCCTCTTATAAGATGTTAGTGTCTTAGGGGGATTCTGTGCCTGTTCCCAGTTTGCAATGATCTGTAAACTTGGTCAGTCAGAGGTGTTTGACATTGGCCTTGACTTCTGAGATGTAGATGCCAAAGAAGAGTGAGCTCAGCACAGAGCCTTGAGGGATTCCATTGGTGACTGGCCTCTTTGAGGAAGTGGTCTCATCAGTTCTATCTTCCTGGGTCATATCTGTGATCCGGCTGACTATCCAGTGTGTTATATAGGGATTTATGCCAAATTCTGTACAAATGTAAATGTAAAAATTAACAATTCCCGAGTCGATATTATACCTTTTATTAACAATGCCTGTGTCGGATATTGTACCAAACACCTTAGCCAGGTCAAGGTAGGCAGCACACACTATTTTATCTTCATCCATTGCCTTGGTGACCTTCTCAGACATGTCCACACATATATAGAGATGCCCCATAATGGCTGAATGACTTGTACATCAAATGCATTTGAATAAAAGAAGAGAGATTGTGGAACCTTAAATACAATAGGTGAAGTACTGTAGATGAGGTTCTCAGAGTGCAGGGGATAAGGGAGTTGTCCTACATATATTTGTGAAAAGACATTTTACTTAGTTTGTAGGATGTCTGATGAGTTAGAATTCTTTTTTATGTGTTTTTGGTGTGAATGCATTTGCCAAAGTTGCTTTTTGGTAGGTTACTATAAACCTGTATACACACACACACACACACACACACACACACACACACACATATATATATATATATATATATATATATATATATATATATATATATATATATATATATGCGTGTGTCTGGGTGTATGCAAACAATCTCTAAAAAGAAATTTCCAGCACTACAAAATAATATCAATTTCTTCTTCGATATTAAGAAAACATCCAGCAGACTTTTGTTTGCATGTAACAGGATTTTTCAATGCTTAATCACAGGCCCTGTTCCAACATTTAAATGCCCATCAATATTGTGGCTTTCCTACTGACATGGTTTAAAAAATCAAGACTTTACCACCACTAAACACTCTTAAATGCATATAATATCCCAAACATGTGTAAATAAATGCAAACATAAAGTACATAAATATATGCATGTATGGTTATTTACAGTCAAAATATTTTTCAAACAAGACATAAAACAGTACACTCATAATTAAATAGTCCAGTGCTGCCATCTGATGTTAATTTCCTTACATTACAAACTAAATCCATTCCAGTTTTTTATTTATTCTAATTCATTTAGTGCTGGATATACCATTGCCCTAAATTAACAATCCATTTTTTCTTTCTTGTCTAAACATATATATATATATATATATATATATATATATATATATATATATATATATATATATATTTAGTCTTAGAACTGTAAAGGGTAGCTACTATGTTGTCTGTAGTGATAAAGTTAAAATATGTTCCTTAAGTTTAAGTAGATGTTTATATAATACACTTTTCTATCTTTTACATCCAATATCACTTGTGGAGAAATATCCTTTGTTTCCACACAAGTAAAGTTTGTCCCACAGAAAAACTGCCAAATTGATATACCATCACAGAAACTAACCATTCAGAGGTACAACTGATAAACCCCCCAATGTCATATGTTCGCACAGTTTTAACTGCAATAAAATATTTTGTGTTAGAGATCTTATCGCTCTATTTACAGTTCCCCAGGGGAAACAACCATTAATTACATTAACTGATTTTTTTTTACTATGCCAATATTTCTCTTATAGCCAGAAAGGAACTGGGCAACAATCTATCATCTTCTGTATGCCATTTTGCATGTGTCATCCAAAATGCTACCAAAGTAAGAATAACCTGTTAAAGTAAACCAGTATTTATTTAAAACATGTCTAACCTTTGAGGTATTATTAGCACATGTGGTAGTAAAACTAAGCCTTTTGTATCATTCTTGATATTGGATTTCTAGCTTAGCAATTCTGATTTCTCCTTTGTAATGACCTTGCTGGCATTATCGTCTAGCAGTTTGGTATGATATTTCTTAGCTCCAAACATATTATTCATAATTTAAACTTGTTTATTGTATCCTTCTTTGCTATTGCAGATACACGTAAGTATTAAACATTTGGCATGTTCCTTAACTTGTGTTTATAACTTAATTTTACTTTATATAATGTTTGCATTCAAAAAAACATTTAGTAATCAGGAGTGTTACAGCATCCAGGATTTATATGTACCCAGCACAGCAAACTCAATGACAAAAGAACATCTGTCTATCTTCTTCTTCTTCTTTCGGCTTCTCCCGGCTAGGGGTCACCACATCGGATCACCTGTCCGCTCATGATTGGCAGTGGAGTTTTACAGTACTGAGTTGCCAGCCAGGTGCACAACCTTCCACAGAAGACACACACACACACACACACACACACACACACACACACACACACACACACACACACACACACACACACACACACACACACTCACACCTAGGGTCAATTTAGAGTGTCAAATCCACCTACAGCATGTCTTTGGGATGTGGGAGGAAACCAAAAGAACATCTATCTATATCTGTCCAGAAAGTCAAAACAACCACACAGGTGGGTTGAAGTTGTCACACCAGTATGCAATAAGCAAAACCAAATAAAAACTGAGTGACAACAAACATGGCTATGTAAAATAAACCAAAAAAAAAGCTTTTATTGTACCTTAATATGCGCTTTTGTGTTGACCTCATTGCTTCATCTGTCTGAAGAACTGTAGCTTTTTTGGTTTATTTTACATAGCCATGTTTGTTGTCCCTCAGTTTTTATTCTGGTTTTATATATCTGTATATCTATCTATCTATCTATCCATATATATATATATATATATATATATATATATATGTGTGTGTGTGTGTGTGTGTGTGTGTGTGTGTGTATATAGCTATATCAGTTTTGACTTAATACATATAGTAGCAGGTGATTTTTTGGTTAAGTAATGCATTAGAGGGTGCTTGTCAGACTACATAAGTGATGGTTCATAAATCCCCCAGAATTAAGATTTTGTAATAAGTTATGCTTCATTTCACCAGTTGCATACTTTTTTGTGTATTTACATTTAAAAACTTTTGTAAGTTAACTGGATGCAGTTTTTGAAGTACAACATAAAGTTTGATCAATAGAAGGCTGACTTTGTTTCATCCTTCTGTGCATATGGATTTGCCTTTTGATGAAAATGTGAGCATTTGAAGAATTGTCTATTGGCAAAAGTATCAGCCTGCCCCTCCTGCAGTATGCTGATTCTTATTGCATGTGTTAATGCCAAATAAAGATGTTTTACACTTCTGTTAATATGTTTCAGAGCTGCAACTTGTTTATCTGGTGCCCTGGCCAGTGCTCCAGACAGGTACATGATATAGCAGGATATAAAATAGTCCAACATTGATGACATAACATATATTAAAGACAATCTTGTAATTTTAATGTAGTCTTAGAATGTTGAAATGGCAGCTAGAGATGCAAAATCCTGTTTTCAATGAAGGCTCCCTGTTAAAGGAAATATAAATAACATACATGAATGAGGCATATTTGAACATTTAGGCAGAATAGACTTGTACATTCAGTACAATCTAATAGAGTATGCACAGAAGAAATATTGTACGTACTTGGTTCAGTGAGGAAGGGTGACCTGGAAAGAAATAATGCTAAACTTGGGTTGCTGTATAACTGCTGCCTTTAGAGATAGGGCAAATATAACCCTTGTGTTCTAATGATTAAGTAATTATAGCTAAAGTTAGCTGGGAGGTGAGACCTTTTACCTGTAGACTAATGAGATTTATTCAGTTGCTGTAGAAGAAAAAATTGTATAGCAGTTGGCAATGTAGATAAAATACTTGTAGTAAAGCCTATGTGTTCACGCACAGGTTGGTTCAGCATTGTAAAGCCTGTCTGTTCATGCACAGGTCAGTTCAGCATTGTAAAGCTTATATGTTCACACACAAGTTGGTTTAGCATTGTAAAGCCTGTCTGTTCATGCATAGGTTGATTCACCCCTATGCTTAGTCACTAAATGTATGAGAAATGTATGTGGAAACTGAAATATTCATCAAGAAAAGTATATAATGATTCCATTATGCATCAACAGAAGTATATAATGATTTCATATTTTTTGTGAACATCTGATAATGCAAATACTGTAATCATGTTTATCATAACAGTTTATTTACTAAATGTATTTAAAAATTAAGCCATGATTCTTCTCTGCTTTCCTTTTTTAGATTTTAGACCCCCGTTTAGAAGAATTCAATGGTATCTGGCCCAAGGCTACATTCCAGGAAGCTCCAAGACTGACCAGGACATTGACCCCTCAGCTAACACAGCCAGTAAAATTTGAGTACAGCAATGGTCGTGTTGGGAACATTTATGCTCCTGAAAGTGTTTCTGAAACTGTTGTCAACATCCAGAGAGGTATCCTGGAAATGTTCCAAGTTACTATCAAGAAATCGCAGAATGTGTATGATTTGCAGGAGGTACATTTTTGATCACTTACTTTATAGAGGTATGGCGACATGCACATATCAAGAGATAAGTTATTTTTGCTATTAATTTTACTGTACAGGCTGGAGTTGAAGGTATCTGCCAATCAAATTATGTTATTCAGGAAGGCAGAAAATCTGATCAGATCTTTGTTACAAAAGCTAGAGATCTCAACAACTGCAAGGAAAATAATATAAAATCCATTGGAGCCTCATACATCCAACCTTGTCATGCATGTGAACAAGTAAGTAGGTTACACGGATTTAATCTTTTAAACAGGCAGCAATTTAGTATGTAAAATAATACAAAACATTTTTTCCTTTTTCAGAGAAGCAAGAGTCTGCGAGGTAATGTTGCCTACAACTATATAATGAAACAAAAAAGCTCAGGAGCTTTAATTACTGAAGCCAGAGCCCAGGCAATATATCACCTTACACCATTCAAAGAACAAAATGGAGCAGCCATTACAGAAGCCAGGTAAATGTGTGCTAAAAAATGTAATACAAATCCTCTCCAAAAGACTGTACTATTCAAATAAAGAAACAAAAACTCAAAAAATAAATTTGAACTCAGACAAAAGAACAGCACAATTTCAAACCTAACTCACAAGTTATTTCACAAGTTGTTTAGCACTTTCATTAAAACACACTGACTTCTAAAGAAGTTGTTTTTAATCTGATAACACTTCATAGATTCATAGGTGTGTACTAGGCTAAAGGCCCTGGAGCTTTTACAAGTCTAGCCCATAGGATTACCCTGGTATTGTGCCACCCGACCTTAGTTCCCAGTGACTCTGTCGAGTAGAGCCACTAGAGTGATCCCCAGGGTGAATTTTCTATTTCCCATCCACTCATCAAGTTTTCTCTTGAAGAGGGCCAGTGAGGTGCTCTGATTGACATGTATGGGAAGTCTATTTCATAGCATGGACAGTCTCTGGGTTATGAACCTGTCCCTCCAGCATGTTCTGCTGATTGTGATAATGAGGTTGAGGTCTCTGGAGTGTGTGGTGTGGAGGGATTGGGATTTCTTTAGCTGTAGCATTTCTAACAGACCTGGGTTAGACATGGCTTTTTAAGTCAAGCAGAGATCACCTCTAAGTAGGTGATATGAGACAGAGAATAGTTGGAGTTTTTTGAGTCTGTCCATATAGGACAAGTGTTTAAGGCCTAGGATCCTCTTTGTGAGGTACTTTGCGGCCTCTCCAGTTATTGCAGGTGTCTAGTGAGGTACATGCCAAAGAGGGCATTGTACTCAATGATTGGCCTAATGAGGGAAGAGTAGAGGGAGACAATGACCTCTTTCTTCCTGTATGCAAAACCGTTAGTAATGAGATGTGCCACATAGAAGGACTTTCTGACCACAGTGGTAATGTGGTGGTCAAAAGAGAGGTTTCTGTCAACCTGTGTTCCCAGATCTCTTATAATGCCTTCTGTGTTCAGTGGACTACCATCAATGTGGTAATTCAAGGGAACTGGGTTTTTCTCAAGGGGGATGACGATACATTTTTTGGCATTGAGCTTAAGGCCATGGTTCTGAGACCAGTCACTGGTCTCAGCGAGGATTTTCTGTAGGACATCGACATCACTTGTGGAGTTAATAATAGCTCCCAACTTGCAATCATCTGCAAACTTTGTCAGCCAGAGTCCCTTTGTGTTGGCCTGAACTTCAGAGAAGTAGATACCAAACAGGAGAGGACCCAGGACTGAACCCTGTGTGACTCCACCCGTGACTGGTCTGCAGTCTGACTTGGAGTCAGCTACTTTCACACTCTGGGTTCTATCTGTGAGTCAGTTTGAAACCCCACCTAGTGATATAGGGGTTGATGCCTAGCTTAGTGAGTTTTTCTATGATTCCTGAGTGGGGAATGGTATCAAAGGCCTTGGCCAGATCAAGGTAGGCTGTATGAAACACCTTGTCTTCATCCACAGCTCTGGTGACTGACTCAAAGAAGTCAACCAAATTGAGTAGGCATGATCTACCCTTCACAAAACCAAACGGTGTAGGATCCAGAGTTTGGAGATTCCCTATATCCTTGTTTATTAGGTCCATGATGATGCATTCCATAGTTTTGCATATCAGACTCATCAGGCTAATGGGGCGATAGTTCCCAGGGTCTGTATTCGCTCCTCCTTTGTGGAGAGGGATGACTGTAGCAGTGCACCATTTGGTAGGGACAAAGCCTGAGGTGAGGCTATGATTGAACAGGGCACACAGGTGAGGTGCCAGTTCACTGTGTAATTCATGTAGAACACAGCCAGGGATATTGTCAGGTCCCATAGAAGCTGTATTCTTAGCCTTGGACAGTGCTGTTTTAACCTGTGCAGCAGTAATACTGGGTGCCTGGCAATCTACTGGTATTGTGATTGGTCCATTAGGGGGGAGATATGGGTAAAGTTGACACTGAATCTGTCGGCCAGTATATTGGCAATATCTGACACGCAGTTAAATCCAAAAGCACAAACTGTATACACCAAAAAGTGCCAAGGTAGTGCATGACCGGAAAGCAGAGTGTATAAAAAGTGCATAAAAATATAAATGTAGATATATAAAGCCACGAATCGATCAAAAACAAGCAAACAACAAATTTAATAGATAAGGCACCTTTCGTTCATACCATATAATGAACTTCTTCAGATAAAAATCAAGACCAAATCATTTCCTTATATAGGAACAGGTAAATCACACGACCATTCATTCCCTCCACTTCTAATACATACTAAGTTAATAAACATTCATCAGCACTTAAATATCATAACATATATAATATTAACATAATAAAAAACTTAATTCTACATATAATACTATATCTATTAATTAATAAATATTATCTAAAATTTTCATTATCACATTATGCATTTTTCACTCAATATACCCTACAACTACACTTTAAATTAAAAATATTCAGTAAATATTTTTTTAAAACATTTTAATAAATAATTTTTTACATTAATTCCTGTGTCTAACTTCCATCTTAATAAGTTCCACAGTTTTAATAAGCACATAACGGAGCACATGTCATTCAGGCCTGGAGGATTATAAGCATTCAGTTGTACTTGCCATAATAATTCTATCCTTTCCAACTGCAATGACAATGGCCCTCCTCTCTCATTATCTTCAATCTGATCAATAACAAAAAATGTAAACCGATGCTGGGGGTGCATACATGTATTTTTTGCTAATGCACTATCCATTTTATACTTCCTCATACTATATATGTGCTCATAAATTCTGTCTCTAAGACAGCAGTCTGTTTTACCAATATAAAATACATCACATGCTTTGCATATTGCTGCATACACCGCTATCTTAGAACAACAGTTGCATTTTGATTGACAATAAATTTTTGTTCCATTTATCATTATACTAGTGCCCTCTTGAATATATTTACAATATGGACACATTCCACATTGTATCATTCCTTTACCACCTACTGTTTTTTTGCCTTCCAGCAGAGTCCTAAAAGTACCACTTCTTTTTAAGATGAATTTCGGACCGAGACCTACCCTCACCATTAAATCTCTATCATGCAGAAAAATATTCCAATTTTTCATTATAATGTCTTTTATAAGTGGAAAATTCGAGCTGTATGTTATAACACATCCCAAATGATGGCCAAACTTGCTACTGGGTTGGTTATCAGCTCCTAATTTAGCCGTATCCACATTAAGAGCCGACTCATTTAATGGGCTATAATCCGCCCCTCCATCCAAGATTGGCTTATTTATTCCACTCATTCTCTTATGTTTCACTTCGCGTTGATCGGCTCCTCTAATAGCATTGAAGGGTAGGCCCTTCTTAAAAACATTTGTTTTAGATTTTCACATTCACTATCAAAATCCTGCACCTAAGTAATCATTCGTGCAGCATGCACCAGTTGTCCCTTGACAACAGATTTTTTTTCTTTTGGAAGGGTTGGGCACTAGTATAATGTAGGAATGCATTACAATAAGTAGCCTTCCTAAATATTTGGCCTCATACCTTTTCTCTCCCACATTTTTACTCAAGTAAACATCCAAAAATGCAATCTGTCGTTCACTGAATGCATGTGTAAAAGGCAAAAATTCTGTAGTATCATTAAAATACTTTACTAAAGCAATCGCTATTGTCTCTTCACCCTTAATAAGTATAAATATATAGCCCAGGTATCTAGTATAGAAAGCAATTTTATCCATGGCACTTTTTGGTGTATGCATATTGGCAATATCTGTTGGCTTGCTAAAGGAGGTACTATTGTGCAGTAGCTCAGAGCGAATCTGGGTATTGCCATGGATATTCTTTACATAACTATGGAAGGCTTTGTGGCTGTCTTTACTATCTGCTGCAATTCTGTTTTCATAGCTAGCTTTAGAGGATTCGATGAGGGATCTCAACTTTTTGTTGAGGCTTATATTATAGGCCATTTTATATCAGATGGGTCCCTAATTCTAGCGGGGTGGTCTGCCTTGCTACTTATAGTTCCTGTAGCAGTTTCTATGTTGAAAATGTATAAGGTGTTTGAGTAAATGCATTTCTG
Source organism: Protopterus annectens (assembly GCF_019279795.1). Lineage (NCBI taxonomy): Eukaryota > Metazoa > Chordata > Ceratodontiformes > Protopteridae > Protopterus > Protopterus annectens. The sequence continues at coordinate 1,358,684,786 of NC_056744.1, read as the reverse complement.
AGCCAGTTATATGATATAAAGACACTTAACAATTCATGTTCCTGTACAAAATTTAAGAAATACAGAAAGGTAACCTGTTCATTTTATTTGCAATTACTGAAAATGATAGTTCATCTGAGCACAGCCCATTTTAAATGAAACCTTAGTGTGTAAGCTCTACAGAGCAGTAAAGAACAAGTACGATTCAATGCAAAAGGAAATACGGCTGCATTCTTTGAAGCTCATGTTGTACCATGCAGCTGCAATTAATAATAAATGCATTTTATATGTAGTAATTTACATTGCTACAATACAATTTAAATGTATTTGGTACCGATAGGCTGGGATTTCAACAGAATGAGATGATTTGTGCAGAATCTTAATGGAGCAGGGCCTAGATATGTGGGCTGAGTCAGCAAATGGTGTAACTAACTAACTAAATAAATAAATAAAATGAGCTAGATGAGTAGAAAAGCTATGAAAAAATGTAGTCATGGAAACAGTGTAGTCATGGAATTCAGGTCATATTATAGTGATAGCTTATGACACCTAAAAGTATACCAGTAAGTAGGCAGGCTGGCTTTGCGGCACAGAGGTTTGATATCCTGCCTGAAGCCCAGGAGAACTGGATTTAATTAGTTCACTAGGCTCCTGAGCAATCAGATGAGAAATAGGAAAATAGTTATTTGGACAGCTTACCTATCGTATGTGTGTGTATGTGTGTGTGTGTGTGTGTGTGTGTGTGTGTGTGTGTGTGTGTGTGTGTGTGTGTGTGTGTGTGGGGGGGGCATTGGGTTGATCCTGACACTCTCCCAGTCTATGAGGCTTAGGAGGTGGTACAACATTCACTACAAAAATTAGGAGAGACACTGGCAGATGGAGTGCATTAGTGCATAAACAAAACAAGTGTCTCTCTGGTAACAGTAGCATGCTGCACAGGTATGTCACAAGTACCTCTTTGGTCCTAAATATCAGATCAAGTTCAGGGAACCCAGAGATCAAAGGTATGGACCCATTAGCAGCTGACACTCCTCTGTTAGAAGATCAAAACATATTTAAAGTAACTGTGTGTGCACATACTGATACTCTTCACAATTTAAAATTCAGGTGCAATATAACTGCAAAGGAAGATTCTCATTGTGCATGTTCAGCTTTATAAAATCTATAAATTAGTGCATGGGTGTGTATCTATCTATCTATAGATATATGTGTGTGTGTATACATATATCTATCTATATATATATATATATATATATATATATATATATATATATATATATATATATATATATATATATATATATATATATATATATATATATATATATATATATATATATATATATATATATATATATATATATATGTGTGTGTGTGTGTGTATTTATATCTACATAGTACACACACACACACACACACACACACACACACACACACACATATATATATATATATATATATATATATATATATATATATATATATGTAGACACACACACACACACACAATCACACACACACACACACACACACACACACACACACACACACACACACACATATATATATATATATATATATATATATATATATATATATATATATACTCACACACACATATATGTGGGAAAGATGGTGAAAGCAGCAGCTGTTTACAGATTTGTTCAGGTATTATTTGAATATATACCAAAAAATTGAATGTGATTGCTAAACCATGGACAGCAGCAACAAATGAAAAGGAAAAAAAAAAGCAGAAATCTGTTATGCTTAAGCCATATTTAAAACAATGTTTTACATTGTTGTTTAGAGAATGATAAGAATATACTGGGAATAGTATGATAGGAGTGGACTGAGAAGGGAGTTTAATGAAGATTTATATGTTAGAACAACAGCATTTTGAACACTGGTAGTGTTAAGCACATTGCTCAAAAGCACATTACTGTGAACTTACACACACCAATTAAACTTGTTTTTTTTTTGGGGGGGGGGATTTATCCTTACAATCTTCACCTGGACAAAATTACAATCCTAAATTACAATCAAATTTGAGGTCACTTGTTCTTGAAGAAATGGATGAAATAATCATATGCATGAAGTGGCTTGCATGACTGGCTGAAGCAAATTAGATTGACAGATCTCCTGTTCAACCAACCATACTATTTTCATTTAGTATAGACTGGCAAGAGATAACAGAGAAATTGTCGGGGGGGGGGGCAGGTTTGGGGGCAAAGAAATGTGACAACGTTTTTGATCTTTCAGTTCTTAACAGTCCTTTAATGTAACATTTGTGATATGCTTTAGGTGTTTTCTGTTTTAGACTTTTTGTGATTGAATAAAATGTAGTGATGTTTCTTAAACTCTTCTTTATCTGTCTGTCTGTTAGTATGTCTGTCTGTCTATATATCTATCTAGCTATCTATCTTTCATAAATCAGTTTATATCATTATGAATTACTGACTGACTGACTGTTTTGCCACCCATGCTGTACAACTAAAGGCAAGACCGTTTTTTGAAAAAAAAAGATTAATATTTGGTTGTTACCTTCTCCAAGCATGCAGTGCTATAGCTCTTGCAGTCTTACTCACTACAGTGAAAGTCATGCTTAATCTCCCAGGTAAATATAAAGGTTTGTGTTAATCTCTGTCTCTGTTTTTTTTTTTTTTAACTGATGGGATTTGAATCATGGTATGATGGGAGGGCCCCCAAACAAGATGGAGACTTGGTACCATGTTCTTCAGTTTATATATTTATTTATTGAGTCCTTTTGCTCTCTTCTCCCACAGACCATTTTCCCTCAGTCTGGCTATCACTGATGACCTACTGATTTTCCCAATGTAAGAACCCTTTAATCTATTAACTGCAGTAGGGGCAAGCTCACCAGAAGAAAGCCTAGCAAATTCTCACTTTAAATGATTATGTTACCCTCAAGGGATAACATTAAATAGACACCTACTGTGGGGATCTCTCATACTGGCAAAAGGCATTCAACTGGCTCGTGAACAACAAATATCTTCAGTGATTTCTGGCACCAATTGGCCTTCATCTTTGCGTTGCATGCCAAACATGCTCTCACCTTACCCAGGAAAAAGTTGATCAGACATTGCATTGTAATTTCTTTCTGCATTCTGGCCACCTGCATCAGCACTTGAGCTTCTAATCAAACCCAGGTCCACTAGATCATGGCCACTGCTCTGTCCTTTTATATAAGCAGAGCTGTCTACAACTCCTGCCATATTCCATGTTGAATGGAATGAGTGTGCAAAAATATGGTAACTGTCTGAAATGTTAGGACCCACTAGAACAAATCCTGAGATAAGGAGACTGAATGGCCAAAAGAATGAATTTACATATTCCAAGTCAGAGATGCCATTTCTTCAAGGTATGGTGCTCTTGGAATTGGCATATCTAAGTTCAGGGGGTGTGCCAGGAGGCTTGTATCCCCCACCCCACAAAAAGCAATTGTAAGGAGAAAACCAATCTTCAAGATTCACTTTTCTCTTGTGTTTTCAGTCTTTTTTTTCAGCACATTGGCACTTGGCATTTCAAGTGTCGACATTTGAATAGGAAGCTGAAAATATTGCTTCTGTATTACTTGATAAGAATTTATTTTGAAAGTCATTCAAGTGTGTGTGTGTGTGTGTGTGTGTGTGTGTGTGTGTGTGTGTGTGTGTGTGTGTGCATGTGCGTGTGTGTGCATTTACATGTGTGTGCATTTGCATGTGTGTGTGTGTGTGTGTGTGTGTGTGTGTGTGTGTGTGTGTGTGTGTGTGTGTGTGTGTGTGTGCGTGCATAAGTGCGGTGCGTGCAACATTAGGTATGTATGAAGGTTGTATTACCGCCTGTGACTTTTTATCTTTATAGCTGAATAATGGTCTATCAATGTGCTTTATTTCATTCTGAAGTGGTTGATCTCTGTGTATGTATGTGTCAAGCATTTACAGTAAAAACATGTATTTTCCAAATTTGCATTATGGATGCAATTTTTAGAAGCTGCAACAGGTTGCACATTTTCTTAGAAATAATCCTTTATGGCTTTAATTAAGGAATGTTTCCTGCATTAGCCATGGCTCCTGGATTTATTACTTTCAACAGTACTCCACTTGAAATATTCTGTCAATCGATTACAGGGCACATGACTGACAGCATTGTTTGCATTGCTTACAGTAATCTAATGCTTTTATTTGTACTGTCCATTAGGCTGAAGGCGAGAATGACATTCAGCCTTCTGTTTAAAAACTTTTAGGCTAATTAAGAGGTTGATAGGATTTAGTGGAAAAAAATGCAATAACAGAAATCTTTTCTGCATCACATTTATAATCTGAATGCTAATCTTACTTCCTTGTTATCATCTATAGACTTCTTTAGTTGTGTGTTCATTTCATGATGTATGCACATGTTTTGTCTCAAGTCCAATGGAATATGTTTGAATTCTTATTGGTAGATTATCTGCTAGGTTTCTCATTTCAAAGGGTTCAGTATGTGGAGACTGAAGTACTTGTGTACTCTGCTTCTCAATATACTTATGACTTGAATAATACATAATATTCTTTGAGCAATACATTTACTAGTACAATATAAATTGCAGGTAAAGCTGGAAGTAGAGAGCCTCTAAAATTGAATGCAAATCATAACTTTTCTTCTTACTTTACAGACAGCAGCTAGTCCTGATTGATGAGAAAAATTCCCAGATGAGTGAACCTCACAGTCAGATGAAGAATCGTGGAAAGTTAATGTATCAGTTTACTCAGGAAATCCTACAAAACCCATTTCAGCTTGTGAAGACTAGAAATCCTCAAGCTCAGGTAAATTTAATTCCTCCAGAAATCATTTTCCAATTAAATAAATGCACTTAGATATTCTAAGGGCAGTACTGAGGTAACGTATGTTGTTCAACACCTGCAAAGTCAACCTTACTTAGTCACACTTGGGCACTTAAAAACTAAATAAGTACAGTGAATCAGACGATATAGTAAGTTTCAGAATGCAACATGTACCACATAATATGTCAGACTACTATAAAATGGGCTCTCATAAGTTAAAGATAACATTTTCCCCTGGGCATTTTAATAATTACATTGCCCTTGTATGTTCTTGTAGAACATTTCAGAGTGCACCGTAATGTTAGCAAAACATTTTAAATGTTCATTTATATAAATGTTTTGTTATTTATGAGTTATTAGCACAGTAGAAGATATAGGTGACGTTTTTCAAGCCCAAGAGCCTAGAACAAGGGCCATGCTTATCATTTAAGGACTAGCAGTTTTAAGTGGAGACCAGGGACTCCAGTAGAGTGATATATAATATACATACACACACACACACACACACACACACACACACACACACACACACACACACACACACACACACGCGTGTGTGTGTGTGTGTGTGTGTGTGTGTGTGTGTGTGTGTGTGTGTGTGTGCGTGTGTGTGTAAACTTCATAGCTGTCAAAATGCTGGATCAGATGCTCTGATCTGCTGTATAACAATTTCCCCTGTTGCATATGTTAAGGTTACCCACTTATGGCATTCCAGTTTATGAGGACAAGACTTACAGATATCAGAGAAAGTTGGACTAGGAAGCTTAGTAGTCTGAGACATATATAATAACTATGCAGTTCTTCTTTTCATGAGTTTTCACTGCTCTTGAAACATGATTATTCTTTCTTTCATCTGTGTGCTGTATGCCTTTTAAAATCCTCATTTACTGCCTGGCACATACGTCTTGGTGATATTAACAGACCCATATTTCAGGAAAACATCTGTTCATTTTATGCAGAGATTATGGCTACGAGCTCTCAACAAGCTCCATCCTGTAGTCCTGAATTTAAATCCTTTGTTCTGCACACAAACCCACTGACTTCAGTTGTGTATACAGTAGTAGAAAAGCATGTAAATCATTAGTGACGTTATCTAATAATATTTTGCATGAGAAGTTCCTCTTTGATTAGAATGTGCTATTTACCTAAATCTGAAAAGTATTCAGCATTTTGATGTTCAGGGTATGACATTTGTATTCCATTTCTCCTTAGGCTTCTGCTGAAAAGGGATTTTGCATATTCCAGTTAGACTTTTCCAGTCAATAAAGTCAATAAATAAAAATAAAAAATATATATATATATTTTCCTTTGTAACAGATAGAAGAAACTCTGCAACATTTAGTGCAAAATAATGTGCAAAAAGTGCACCCTGATGCTCCTGCCAAGTTCCTGCAGCTCACACAGCTGTTACGGTTTGTAAGTTATGAAGACATCGAGGCTCTCTGGAAACACCGCTCATCAAACTCAGAGTACAGGTAACAATACTTAACATGCAGGAAACAAAATTATAAATAACAATGCAGGCATTAAAGTGACTGAGTATGATCTTTGTTTCTGCAAAACAGGAGGTGGATACTGAATGCTATTCCAGCTGCAGCAACACCTGAAGCCCTAAAATTTATTAGCCGAAAGATCCAGAATGAAGAGGTCACTTACATGGAGGCAGCAGCGACCCTGATCCCTGCAATGCATATGGCAAAGGCAAACCAGAAATCACTGCAGATAGCATCAGTGAGTATGTTGTTGGATAATAACATCCCTTCTGGGGATATTTGTCTTCTCTCTTCTTCTGTAAAAATAAATTGAGTCTAAAGAATTTTTCATAGCATACGGTACATCACTGAAGAATGACTACAAGATTGGATCACCATTATATGATGAACAGATCAAAGAAATTCACATTATCTGATATTTTTATTTTTATTTAAGAATCCGAAATGCAAAGGTTGAGAGCTACTCTGGAAGAAATGAGTGCTAAAGCATGTGATTCAATATATATGTTTAAAGATGGGTCATACCATACCAATGTAAACAATTATAACTAGAATTACACTAACAAAACAGGAAACACCTGACAGAAAGCATTAGGGCAACGTCTAGAAAAGAGTAAAAGATTTGCTGAGGAAATAACATTTTTCTTATTAGCAGAAGACTTCTTGGATTCCAAAAGGGAATCAGTTTGTTCTACGATGTTGCACTGAATATTCATCCCATTAATGATTTCATAAGCAGGAGTCACACTCTTCTCAGCTGACATTTGTTAATGAGAACTGGTGGAAGCCTACTTCTGATTCCAAAAGGTGACTTGGCTTGCAGTACTAGACCTTTAAGATTAATACATTGATGAATTCTGCTTATGTACAACCCCAAAGGAATAGGATAACACATTGGCTTCAGTGGGTGGTTTTGGCATTTCAGCAACTCCACCTGTAAAACAGATTTCGTAGTGTAGAGAGAATATAGTGGGGTTGGTGATTGACATAATGGTTAAGGTGTTTACCTCGTAGACACAAGGTTGGGGATTTGATTCTTACTTTTGGGTTGGAAAATGCAGCTAGGCTTAAAATGGCCCACAAGGGTAAATAACATATGAAACTATGACATAGTGGTAAGCCAGGCTGGCTGCTGAAGCAAGTCCGACATAGAGGTGGAGTTGTTCAGCTACTTTTGAGGAGGTGTTGAAAGGACCATATGACACTGATCCATATGCTCAATAAGGTGATGTGTGAGTCATTGCTGAAGTTTAGTGAACAAACACTGCTTCCTGATGGACTGATGCCTATCTAGGCCTTTTGCTATCTGACCATGCTACATGTCATGCATGACTTCTCCCACCTGTCATTCAGCTGATGTTGCTCTACAGGGTGGCCACTTGCTTTTACCACTCCATTTATATGGCAGCACTGTATAGTAGGCAGGTATGTGCTACCCTACAAGTAGAGATCTGGTCATTGTCAAAGTCTGTAAATGTTTCATTGTACTGTAAAACTGGTACATGTCTTACTACTGTGACATTTACAAAATTATATTTGTAAAAATGCTATCAATAAAGAAGATGAGGTGAAATTAATATATAGCAATAGGCCAACCAACTCAAAAACACAAAACTGAAAATGCATTTGCAAAAATAAGAATATATTTTATAGCTACGATTTTAAGTTATTAATTTCATACAGTTTTCATTTTAAGAGACCAGTTGGCATAATGGTGAAGGTCTTTGCCTGCCGTGTACAAGGTACAAGGTGTAATTCTGACCTCTGGCCAATGCCTGTTTGGAGTTTGCATGTTTTCCCTTTGTCTATGTGGGGTTCCTTCCAACTCCAAAAAATGCTAAATGGGCAGTAGTGCAGACTGTTCATGGTGATCTCTAGGGGGAAGAGTTGTATAGGCCAACCTCTTTGGGCATCTACTGTGGTGTACAGTGTCCTCAAGATAGGAGAACACAAATCACAGACTGCATGCCATGTTTGGGCTAGCCACTTGACAGTGTAAAATATGGTCAGGGATATTTGCCATGGGTCAAGTGGGTTGAGGACCTGGCCTAATCTGTCCTATGCAAGAGACCTATGTTGATGGTGGGAGGAGTGTATGTGCCATTAATAAACCCCAGCAGCCCTGTGTGGATAAGCTACTGGATGGTCTGTGTTCAGTTGCCCAGCCTGGGATATCTGGGATAGCTCAGCTGAGCAAAAGCTAGACGTAAAACCAATCAACCTGCCAAACACAAACTAAGAATTGCTACACAAAGTGTAGGTTCACTGACAGGATGAAATTTGGAAGTCAATGACATGATGATATAGAGGAGGCTGGACATCCTATGTATCCAAGGGACATGATGGAAGGGCAGTGCAGCAAAGCCACTTGGCTTGGGATCCAGAGTCTACTACTCAGGAGAAGGACAGGCTAGAAATGATGTGGAAATTGGAGTGAGAGAAAAGGTAGTGAGGGATGTCATCAGAATTAGTGACAGAATCATGACAGTCAGACTCCAGCCAGTCAGATAGGACAATATTCATAATCTGTGATAGTGAAGAGAAGAGTACATTTAGATAGTTACAAGACCTACTAGATAAAGCAGGACAGCATGTATTGATAATGGATGACATAATGCACATATCTGGACAGACAGAACAGGGTATGTGGATTGTCTGGGTCCACATGGGTAGAGAAACAGGAATATAGAAGGAAAGGCCATTCTAGACTTATATCTGGAAGATGACTTGATAGTAATCAACACATATGGTTCAGAAAGAGAGGAAATCACAATATCACATACAAGAGTGGCCAACAAGAAACTCAGGTAGAGTTTATCCTAGTAAGCAAAGGGCACTAAGGTAGAATCAGTGCTTGCAAAGTCATCCCTAGTAAAATAGTCAGCCTGCAGCATAAACCACTGGTTGCAAAAATGTAAGCAGCTGTCAGGGAAGGCTCTAAGGTCAACAGAGACCAGGCTGAAGACCTGGAAGTTGACTTGATAGACATTAGAACAGCTCAAGCAATTACTAAGGGTGCTAGCACCACAAAAAGAGGAAGACATAGGTGGAGTTGAAGAAGAATGGCAGTGCCTCAAAACAGCATGTGTGAGGACTACAAAACAGATACATGGCAGATCAAGGTATGGAAATAAGGTACATAAGGAAAGCTGGTGATGGAATGCAGAATTCCAGGAAGTCATCAAAAGAAAGAAGGAGTGTAGGAAAAAGTGGGAGATAGAAAAGATAGGCCAGGCCAGGAAGGAATACTGGTTGGCTAACAAAGAGGCTAAGAAAGGAGGTGCAATAGCAAATAATAGGGCATCTGAGGTACTCTACCAACTTCTGGAAAGTGACTCAGTAGGGGGCACAAAGAAACTGTATCACATTGCAAGATAAATAAGATAGTCAGATACCTTTCATAAGGAATGCCAGCACCAACCTACTCACCAGTCCACTGGGCATTAAAAGCAGATGGAAGGAGTACTTCGAAACTTCTGAATGAAGATAAACTCACAGAAGCTGTACTACTCCAGACACAGCCTATGATGAGGGAGGAAGAGGGGATCATCCTAGAAGAAATAAGAACAGCACTAAGGAAAATGAAGTCAGGGAAAGCAGCAGGCTCAGATGAGGTCACAGCAGATATGATCAAGATGCTGGGTGAGAGAGGGGATACTCATAGCAGTGTGAAGAGTTAGGTGTATCCCAGACAACTGGAGAATAAGCATACTTGTGCCAGTGTTCAAGGACAAAGGGGACATCCACAACTGTAGGCAGTACAGAGGTATCCAACTCCTAACACATTGCATGAAGTTCTACAGAGGGTGATTGATAAACGGATATGCAGAGTAGTAGAAAGTAAGATGGGAGATGAGCAGTTCGGATTCCGATCAGGATATAGCACAACTGCCCCAATGTTTGCAGTAAGACAGTTAGTTGAGAAGAAGCTAGAGATGAGGAAATAGTCCAATTGGGCATTCCTAGACTTGGAGAAAGTATATGACAAGCCCCAAGAAAGCTGACTTTGGCAGTTCTGTGGTGGTAAGATGTCCCAGAAACCTTGGTGGAATTAGTGCATGCCATGTAAAAGGACCCAGTAACTCAAGTATGGATAGTGTTCAGTCTCACAGAGGGGTTCCCAGTGGGAGTGTGTATGCATCATGGTTCAACTCTGCTTTGTCCATACTGTTGATAGATTTCATTAGCATACAGGTTGGAGGTGACAGATCAACAATGTTGTTGTATCCAGATGATGTAGCTATACAGGCAAACTGTGAAAAAGAACTTCAACAAAAGATAGGGGAATGGAATGCAAACCTTAAGGCACATGGAATGAAACTAGGTAATGACAGCAAACTGAGGAAATCAGAAGAAACTGAGAAATCTGATAGAAGGAAAGATAGTGGAACAGGTTAACAGCTTCATTTATCTGGGAGGGGTGATTGAAGAGAAGGGAAGTCTGAGTGAAGTCAAAGCTAGAATCAGAGGGGCTGCAGCTGACTGGCAGAGAGTGTCAGGTGCAGTGTATGACAGACGAATGTCAAAGAAGCTGAAAAGTAAGGTGTATAAAAGAATGGTGTGACCAGTACCGCTGTACGGTACAGAAACCAGGGCATTAAAGGCACAGCAGCTGAGGAATCTAGAGGTGAGAGACATGAAGTACCTGAGATGCGACTTAGGATGCACACTGTGGGACAGATGAAGAAATAAGGACACAGGAGCAGAAGCCAAAGTAGTTCTAATTGCTGAAAAGATCAAAGTGAACAGATAACTGGGGTTTGAGCACATGTGCAGAAAAGCACAAGTCAATCTGGTGGAGAAGATCTGGGACAGACAGGAAGAAGGTAAGAGGAAACAAGGGTGTCCAACAAAGAGGTGGGTCAATTGTGTGAGAGAAGATCTGTGCCAGTTACGCATAAATGTTGAAGAAGGCAGGAGTGTGGCATTGAATAGAGAAAGATTGTGACAGTTAACACAACACCCTGAGCCCTTTTAGAAAAATGGGGAGAAAAGAGGGTTGATGATGCTGGTGATTATGGTTTTCAGTATTCAGAGATAGGTTTGCAAGGTAATTGTGCAGAACTGCATAAGAACTGTTTCTTATTTTATTTAAATACTGTTTATAATTAATCTATGGTGTCTACTTTGCTAGGAAATTGCAACATCTCATTATGTGAAGAAATACTCCATTCTGCGTAAAATGGCCCTGCTCGCATATGGCTCCATGGTGTACAGATATTGTAAGGAACAGGACACTTGTCCTGATTCTGCTCTTCAGGTATGCTGTAATTTCCAAATACTGATTATGTAGAGATACAATGCAGTGACCAACTTTGCTGCCAAAGGTTATTGAATGTTTGTGGTAAAGTGCCAGGTGAATAGGAAAAGAAAGGCACCAAAAGCATATGTTATATTATAAACTGACTTCATTACTAGTAGCAGTATTCATTGCAACTTAACAAACAGAAAAAGCATCCATATATACTACACCTCACTTTAGAGACATTCATAGAGACTGATACGCCAGCATAGCAAGAATTATTCTGATAACGCAATAACCCTCAGAAAATGTTACAGAATATGTATATATAGTGCCCTGATTATTACACTTCATCATGGACTTTATCACCATTTGGTTCTACTGTCAGAGATATCACCCGAGTAGCACTGGCTCACAGACCAATTCATTTTAAGAAATGCATAATAACAATGCTTTGATATTTTCATTAGTCACATCATAGTTTTTGATGAGTTTTCCAAAAACACAGGCGATACATGTAGTGTTTGACCTCTACCCTTGAGTGTATTCACCATGATCACCGACATAATTTTGTGAAAAAAAAAGTTTATACAAACTTTGACTTTTAAAGAGTAAAGTGCAACTTAACCAGCACATGACATAGTGATTTGTTTACTTATTTCAAGGATCACAGCTTAGTATGTGCTCTTATCCTTTCATGTAGCATTATGGCCATCACATAAAAATAGGTAGAGATTCTGTAGTGTCACTGTAATATAAATGTATTCCCAGGAGCTTGGGTGTATGCAGATAGACCAAACTCCCCAAAAGAACACATGGATATACATGGGATGCTTGAAGGAAAGAGCAGAAGAGGCCAATATCTGTAAAAACATTATAGAAAAATAGTTGTTGCAGAATAACTTCTTTGTGTCCAACAGGAATTTAAATTTGTTGTTGATATAACTGTGTCCTTGCCTAAACCAACCAAGTTCTGCTTATACTGGATAGACGAAACTTACATATTCACTGAAATACAGTGCTAAAATTGTATGGGTATTATTATGAAATGTTTAAGAGTGGTTCATTCTGATTACTGGATAGCTAGTTCCCATTTACAGGATATGATGTACATTTTTCTTTTGTTCCCATTTAAGCTGTACATAAAATGTTGTGGGTTAATGATAAAATGTTGTCATATTACATATCTGTTACTGCCCATGTTAACATCTCTCCCCATCTGTCTATCTCTTGTTCTCACACTCACTTTTGCTTGTCTTTCTCTCTGTCTATATCATTTTGTGTATCTGGTTTGTTCCATACATTCAGATGTGCTCATACTTAACTATGCTATCTCAGTGTTTTTATCATGACTGTCTCTTATTGTCTTTGCCATAACTGTAATCCTTTATTTAATCTGAAATAAGTCCATTTGATAAAAGAGTGTTGGAAGTTTGGTCACTGTTATCACATTATACCATAAATGTCACCATTAATTGACGTAATGTTACAGAAATAAACAAATGGGATGTTTTTCCTCAGGTACTCCATGAATTTGTATCAAAATCTGCTGAGACTAATCAAGAAGAAGAAATAATTCTGGCCCTGAAGGCACTCGAAAATGCAGGGCAACCAGAAAGCATTAAGCGCATTCAGAAGTTCCTGCCTGGGTTTTCATCTGGAGCTTCGCATTTTTCTATCAGGACTAAGGTAGCAGCTGTGATGGCACTGAGGAACATTGCTAAGAAGGATCACAAGAAGGTAATAAAATAATATTCCAAATACAGAAGTACAACTTTTATTAGTTCATTTACTTTTCAGGAAACTGACTCTAACAAATTGTATTGTTTTAGGGTTTCAATTAAAATCTATTAATACAGTAAACTAAAACCATAGTAAAACTAGTAATTTATATTATTGACAAGCTGTAATCCTTCAGGTGTAGAGGCTTTTACTCTATTGCAATATAGAAAATAAAAAAATGTACAAGTATGAACTAGAAAATATGAAGCAGCCATCAATGAATAATACATGTAGCTATGTAATTATACTTGTCTAGATTAGACTGAACTGCACATTAATGATACTATAATATCTGGATCTTTAAATATTTGAATTCTATTTCATAATAGGTTCTTCTAATATGGGACATAATTTATAAGTAATGTCAGTTTTGGAATGCTTTCATATTTAGAAATGTCTTTATCATAAACTATTGATAGAATACTTTTAAATTCCTGAAAAGAGGGAGACTGTTTTATTCCACTCTGCAGTAATGCTTTCTCTCACTACAGTAAATGAACCCCAACAAAAGAAGCCTTTGCAGTGTCTTTACAGCCTTTATCACATTCAGTGACATTACATGTGTATTTCATGGAATATATAGGCATGTCTCAAAGTCCTTAGATGATAATTGTTGTTAGTTTAAATCAGACACGCATTAACATGAAACAGTGATGTTTCACAGACTTTCATGATAATGCCATGTTTTAAGAGTGCACTGTTACACACTGAACATGACAATGCTTTATACTTATAAGTCGGGATAGACGTGCATACACATTAAGAAGCACAGTGGAATGTGTTGTTAGTTGGGCGACAAGTAGCGCACTCACCTTTGTTGCAAAGGGCTATGGGTTCTAGTCTCATACCATGTAGACTGATTGTTGACACTGCAGTGCAGCATGGGGCGGGGGGTGCTGCACTCCTGAGTATGTTGTCCTTCAGATGCGACATTAAACAGAGGTCCCTTTGACTTGAGTTAGGGGTACCTCAGTTGGATGTAAAAGATCTCCCTGCACCTATCAAAAATAATCAGGGTCCTTCATTTAATACAACATAAAACAATATTATTTACATACTTACATGTTTAGAAAATGAACACATCTACAAACACTTATAAACATTTCTATTTTTTACTAGTTATAATTTTTCTTATAACACCCTCATTGTTATTCTTCAATAATTAATCCCTGTTCTTTCTTCCACAACCATAATCTAATTGTTTGCAATATATTTTCCAAAATCTGTTTTTCATTAAAAAAATAATTTAATTTTCATGCCAAATAACTCATATTATATAAATTAAATTCCTATCTACACTTTTCACATCAACTTTCTTCTTGCTCTTAAAATAACAGTACAGAATCATATTGCTATCTATATTATTTACATCATTAATATTCTCAAAAAACATTTCTTCAGAGAAATTTTCCATAGTTTCTCTACACTTTTACATTAAAATGCATGCTGTGTTGTCTCTTCTTCCTCACAAAATAACACCCTTTCAACTTTTATTTTTATATGGCATATTATCCTTTATTGATAACTTATTTATTAAAAATCTGTATAGCAAATGCTGACACTCTACTATCATGGAACACCATTTTTCTACTGGTAAAATTTCCCATGGACTTACCTTTGAATGTTGTTTCATTGCATTATTATACTACATACTTGTATCATTCTGTATATAATCAGTTTTATTTTGCATTATAGTATTTTTCTTGATAAATTTCAATTTCTTTGTTTACATATTCAGTTTCTCTTTTTTTATTCTCATAATCTCCCAGGACTTTCTTTTACTTATATTTAAACATTCTCAGTGTTAATTTCTCATCCACTTCCTTTACCCACTTTAATACTTTATACAGTTTTAAAGAACCAGAATAAACTACTAGATTTAGTAACTCTAATCCCTTTTTATTTTCACTCATATACAACACATCTCTTTTTTCTGGGTTTAATCTGGAATTCCATTTGGAAAAAAAAAGTAAATTGAAGAAGTTTCTTATATTTTTTTCTGGGACCATCTTGACATTTGACGTATATACTATTTTTCTCATTAATACAAAATTCACCAGATACACAATTTTCCCCTGAATGCTAACCTATAAACCCTCCACAGAAGACATAGTTCTTTCATTTCCTTGATCAAACTCCCCCATTGCATCATGTCTACATCATTTTCCCATATTTTAACCCTAGCAAATTTACTTCATCCATTGAAAAATATATCCCCCCTCCAATTTCACCACATCTCCCAAATCCTTACTTTTGTCTTTAGTCAAGGTAATTTCTCTTTCCATTAAACATCTCGTCAGCCAAATCAACACTTCCCTAATCCATATTTTGATCTTAGCAACTACATCTATATTGTCTACATATGTCAAAATTACAGGACTTACCGCCTCCTTTTGTGTCACATACTTCACTCATTATCAGATTCATCACCACTGCAAACAATATTCCACTCATGGGATATCTTTATCTTATACCACACTTCCTGAATATGTCTTTACTCAGCCACCCATTCTCTCACACACTCACTCTGTTATTCTGATATACTGACATATGCATTCTCCTAATTGTATTACCTATTCCATACTTCTGCATAGCATCCCACAAAGCATCATGTATTACTGTAGCAAATGCCTTGCTAATATCACCTACCATAGATTTCACATCCCCATTTTTCTTATATCATCTACAATTTCTTTCAAAAGCAATACTAATTCTTGACATCCTTTCCCTTTTATACCATGCATACTTTTTTTTCATAATATTTTTCATCCTTCCTTCCATTCTTCTCTGTATTATTCTCATAAAAATGTTACAATTTATGTTATTTAGTGTGAGCGGGTCCCTGATTTTTTATTTCATTCTTCTCATTTTACTTCCATGTGAAGTTTAATATCCCACTGCATACCTATCCATAAACAAAAAATTCCTCCAAACATTCATTCAGTATATTTACAAAATACTCTGCCAATCCATTAATTTCTTATATATTCCATACAGTAGACCATATGGGCCTGATGCTGCATCAGCATTTACTTTCCTAAGTACATCATCCAGTTCACTAATAATAATTTATGTTTCAAATTCTTCCTTAACTCATTCGTTATTTTGTTTTTACTTTCCATTATTTTGTTTTCCTGCAGGAGCAGAGCCAGTTGTCATTTAAGTACATATCGAGTAGGTGTTTAAACATGGATGGGTTGCTGGTGTTAAGAATGTGTTGAGGGATGGAATTCCATGTTTTAGAGATATGGCTTGAGTAAAGGGAATCTCCAGAACTGTTATTGCATTTAATAACTTTTAGTAGGAGCTTATAGAAAGATCAAACTATCATTATAGTCATTATCTCTGCAAATCATAAAAGCAAAGATATTAACACTAACAGTTCCTAAAATTTGCAATTAAACTAACAATGTACTTATATTTCCCTAAAATACATAAAAATCCACTTCCAAAATACAAACCTCATTTTTCTTTCCTTCAATGTAATTACTTCTTACTGCTTCTATATATTTTGCTCTTGTACCTCTAATGAAAATATTCAATTGCAAATTGTTTTTACATATAAAAATATAAATAGGATCATAGGAGGTTATTAGGCAATTGGCCCTGAGGCCCTTATAAGCCTAGCCAAGAGTTTAGCCCATGTTTAGACAAGTCAGCACCCAAAGCCCCTGTCCAGCAGTGACACAGGTGGAATCCCAGGGGCGTATTTTCTGTTTCCCATCCAGTTATCCAGGTTGCGCTTAAAAAGGGATAATGAGGTACTCTGCTTGACGTGGAGAGGGAGTCTATTTCACAGATGGGGGAGTCCCTGGGACACAAATCTGTCCAGGCAACATGTCCTATTGATATCACAGACCAGGTTGAGGTCGCACGTCTGAGTTGCTTGAGTGGAGCTTGACTTGCGGATATGCAGCAGTCCCATCAAGGTGGGGTCTGAGATTGTATGCTAGACAGCGGTTACCTCTGAGGAGTCTGTAAGAAACTGGGTAGAGGGACAGGACTTTTAGCCTGTGTAGGGTAACTATGCACTTCATAGGTTCATAGGTTGGTACTAGGTTATCGGCCCTAGGGCCTATGCAAGCCTAGCCATAACAATTCCCTGGCTATTTCTGACAATAATGTGTACTAATTCATTCTATTTGTATTTATGCATAATATAACTTTATCTTCTATTCATTTCTTAAGCCTTATATTGTATCTGTCATATTTTTCATGTGAAACTTTTCTCCCAGGATGTCTGTTGAAAATAGGCTTTAATTGAATAAGATTTACCTGGTTAGAAAATGGAAATGAATGAATCAACAGTTTAAAAAAAATAATGACATCTTAATGACATATATAACATTTAATGTTTTCGTTACCAAAAGTGAAACAAAATGTCCTATATTGAGGATCAGTATAATATATACTGATTTCAAAATACATTTTGGAATATATCTTTCTGTCAAGCTGTACATACTTAACAGTTACTTGTTAATGAATTGTAGTTTAGCTGATTAACTTAAGTTTATACTATACTTTTCAAAATATGAAACATTTGGGATGTGATTTTAATCACTAATCTTTGTGAACAGGATTTTGACATGAGTACATGTTGCGTAGCCTTTGCTGATTATTCTTAAAGATAATTTGACAGATGCAGTTCTAAAAATAAGATACATTTTACTCTTTCAGGTACAAGACATAGTGGTTCAGATTCTGTTTAATAAAGAATTACAGCCTGAAGTTCGCATGGTTGCTGCCACTGTCCTGTTCAGAAGCCAACCTCCTCTGGCGTTAGTAACAGCTGTAGCTGATTCTCTGCTGAAGGAGACCAATTTACAAGTAACCAGCTTTATCTATTCTCAAATGAAAGCTTTGGCCAGAAGCACTCTGCCTGACCTTCATACAGTGTAAGAGAAATCTTGTTATATGTAATCCTTGATTTCTTTTGTTTTAAGATTATAGGCTACCACATTGTCTGGGAATAATGACAAGTTTTACAATTGAATTATAAATGTTTCTGTAGATGATGAAGTAAAAGCATAATATAATTAATCTTGTAAAATACCATCATTTGTCAGTAGCCCTCAACCTTCCGCCTTCATAATGTAGAACAATATCTTTAACAATATGGAACTTCTTCTTCTTTCGGCTTTTCCCGGTTAGGTGTCACCACAGTGGATCACCTGTCCACTCATGATTGGCAGTGGAGTTTTACAGTGTCGAGTTGCCAACCCGGCACCCAACCTTCCACAGAAGGAACACACATGCACACACTCACACCTAGGACCAATTTAGAGTGTCCAATCCACCTACAGCATGTCTTTGGGATGTGGGAGGAAACCGGAGCACCCAGAGGAAACCCACATGACCACAGGGAGGACATGCAGACTCCACACAAAAGGCACCCCAGCTAAGGATTGAACTGGAGAACCTCTTGCTGTGAGGTGGCAATGCTAACCGCTGCACCACTGTGGCCGCCCTTTTAATAATATGGAACAAATGGGCAAAATGTAGAACACATAATAGCATGTTCAACAATGAAGATTACAGTTTAGTTAATAACTGTTTATGCACACAAGTTCTTTTGATGAATGAATATGAATATGAATTGATATGATTAGATATTATTTACAATGTATAATTGTTAAAAATGAATGTGTGACAGATGCTTTAAATGTGACACAGAATGAAACATTGAAATTTTAAGTCTCAAAATGTGGATAATTTTTTATAATTATTCATAATGAGTTATAGTTAAAAGGCATGCATTCATCTACATTCATCTGCATAAGATTCATAGAGTCTCAGTGCATGCATTGAAAGAACAGCATGCTGTTATGTAGAGTATTGTTTGCAGTGAGACAAAATGGTAGCAAAGCAGAGACCTTAGAACTCTGAGGAAAAGCTCATTATGGTTTACTTCTATCTTCACATATTTTTATATGCTAAGTTTTACCACAGAACAATTTTGTTTATATTACAATTTTGTTTATGTTAGGTTGTAAAGTAATATCTATACATGGAACTGCCCTTAAAATCAGTGAAACAACTAAAAGGCTTACAAAAGTTAATATATAGTCAGAAAATCATTTCTTCCACTGGGAATTTGCAATTATAGGAATACACTGTTAGCCCTGATGATTTTGAAGTAATGATTAAAAAAAAAAAGACAGTGCCCCTTTCACAGCTGCTGCACACATTTTTTGGAATGCTGGTCTAATCAAACCCCCTTCACAGATGTTCTGCACAGCTTGCTATGCTGCTGTTGCTGAAGCATGTTAATTGCTTCCCCATGTGGACAGTGATGGCTACAGTGAATACCTTTATTTGCAAGAGACAAACACATTTACTTTACCCAGCAGATACTTTTTCTACACTAGTTCAACATCGGATGTCAGTACTACTGTGTTGCAGGGAACCTACTTGGCACAAACAAAATGGATGACCCAGCACTGACTGCTCAGTACTAACCTACCCAACTGGTTCTGAACTCACAAGCAGGTTTTAAACTAATGGTACCAGCTTTCATTACAGGTATTTTTAAAAAGCATGATAATTTATTTTAAAATATCACATACAAACTTTCACGGTATAGGAGAAGTTCCAACATGAGGGGTGTAGTATCTCAATATTCTTGTTATGAAACAATCATTTACTTTCCACAATAAATACCTTATCATTCTTTGTTTTGTTTACATTGTACATCCACAGAAGAAACTTGATTTTATAATACATTTGTCTATAATTTATTTTTAATTACAGGCCAATGCATTTTACTTGTGTGTATATTCACAATAACAAACAAACCATAAATAAATAAGTGAATTAATAAAATCCCTTCCTGGGTAGCAGTTCTAGTTTCATGAAGGTTTGGCTGTTAGTTGCATTGGGTATAAGGGTTTTTAATTAAATGTAAGCCAGTATATTTTATTTGCATTTTATGTCCGCAGTGACTAGAAGAGAATAAGAAAATTCATTCAGTTTGTTGCAGCTGTACTTTGATTGAAGTCTGATTGCCACTTACAGTATGTTGCTATTTAGGGTGAGAAGTTCTGTAACTTTTAATTAACTGCTTCTCTTTTTATTTAGTACTTTGAGATGACAAGTATTTTAAGTAGGTTACAGTGGACTGATTGGAACAGTATGATTGCACCTTCTCTTGAGCTGTGACTCCTGGTTTTGGTCTGAGGTATCTGAAGTTAAACGATTTTAACTTTGTGTAATATTATTTCAACTAGGTGACTGTCTTTGATATAGTAGCTAATGAAAATATTTCCAGATCAAACTGCTTAGCTTTGACTGGTAATTTGTAAAAGGAATTTGAAATGTAGTTTGTTTAAGGATGCTGTTACGTAAATTAGATGAGAAGCACTGGGTTCATCAGAGGAGGTTCTCCTATCCAGTTTCAATATTTCTCTAGTCTGATAATATATTTTTTCATTCAATCATTTTTCCCAGCCAAAGAAAAACTGTTTTTTTTTTCATTTTTAATAGTTTTTGACTAATGATAGATAATAGCTTAATTATTGCATTTTTCTTGTATATATGTTTACATTAAGGCTACTAAATGATGAATGACTTTATCTAACACTGTTTAACTTTCAGTGATGGTGGCACTTCACATTATGTTGGTGAAAGTTTGTAGCTTACCCCATCTTCCTTAAAGTTTACCAACTCACACTGTATTTTTATACTTTTCATTCAAAATATATTTATCCATACAGATGCATAATTTATAGAAATATCATGAAGAAAATTATAGCTACTTTACATTGTGGTCCTTAACTTCTTTATAAATAGATGTTTGTGAAGATATTCCTTAGAACATGATTTAAACCTTCGATAAGCATGCTTCATAATTTCTTTTAATCTTTTTTTCTCCAGAAGCCTGATTATCTCAGTTTAGATAATATTACGTGTTAGTATTTTGGCGCATTTAATTTTTTACTCACACATTTGGGCTTTCTAAATTTTCATTCTAAGAGACTAAGCTACCCTGTGACAAAATCATATTTATAAACATTTGTGTCTGCAAATGAAAATTGTATTTTGAATTATAACCACATCTAAACTGCATTTTATTTATTTGATTTATTTAGAGCTGCTGCTTGTAATGTTGCCACCAAGCTTTTAAGTTCAAAGTTTGACAGACTTAGTTACCGCTACAGCAAAGCCTTCCACTTTGATGCATTTAAAAGTAAGTAAAGAATCCTCAGATAACAAGTGAATGACATGTAATGAGGTTTATTGCCATTAATTATAGTATTTTCTGCATTTACTTAAGTATTAAGGAAGGCTGATTTGCCAAAGCAATGCTTACGTTTGCATTTCAGTTTTGTTTTGCCATTATAACTACTGAGGTTTCATAGAAGTGACAGATTTATTTGATTATGTTTACTTCATGTTTATGGTGGCAGGACCATTATCTGACATTTTGTCAATGTTGCCTTGCCCCATCAGGTAAAACGTAATGTCTTTGTCAGGTTTAAAGAATTATGATTGGGTCTCTGATCATAAATATGTTGCTCTAAGTTTAAGAAACTAATGTCAAGAAGTCAACCTCAATGGTGGAGCAAAATAAAACTTGAGGGGTGATGTTTAACTTCCATTTCAAGAATATGCAACTGTGATAATGTGAAGTATTGCCATCTGTGCCAGGGAGAATAGGCCAATGCATGTGTAACATATGCCAGCATAGTTAGCTGGAGCTTTGTAAATAATTTTGGGTCATTTGACTATCACACTGACTTGTAAAGATGTTTGCATTATAAATGTATCGACAGTGTTATTATAATTGATTAAATGTTTATATTTAAGCAAAGAATTCTGGAAGAGAAGAGCAGATGTTTTTGAAAATTGTTCTATAGCTTTCAGATACTGCAACAGATATTAAAAAAAAGCTCTGAGTATTGTACCAGAGTCAGGTGATCAAATGTGATGTCATTCCCTAACCAACACTGAGAGGATGGAACTCTCACAGCAGTTTGTTTTCTTTTCTTTTCTTTTCTCCAGAACCTGATATTAAGATCTGTGACAGTTATCACAGTCAGTTAGTTAGATGAGATAGATAGTTCAGTTCAGTTTGTTAGAAGCTCATCACTTTGCCTTGTGGATGTAAACATCTCAGCACCTAGTTTTGCCTTGAGGTATTAAGTTAGCCAGGGAACAGTTATTCTTTAGACAGTCAGGAAATACAGTGATGTTAGTTTAGTGTTTTTCTGCATCTGTTTGAATCTGTCCAATGGTGTTATTTTTATTTCTCCTGTGATTAAAAGTCTGATGTTTAGCGTACTTAGATATTTGGTATTCTCATGTTTTCTATTTTATTATTTATTATTAAATATTTTTATACATTTCATTGTGGCTGGTCTTTTAGAGAATACTTTTAACATCTTGAGAGTACTTGTGCTTATTTTAGTGACACTTTGGCTACTCCAAAAAGCTACTTTGGTTACACTCTACCATGTATATTAGTATTGATTTTACTCAATATAATTGGATACCCTTTTAAGAGCCTGAGAGTGGTTGACTGGCAACGTGGTTACCTTATAGATGGGCAGAAGGGGTACAGCTAGTAAATCTGTGCCAGTCTTTCCCTGGAGTGTGTGGGTTTGTGTGTGTGTGTGTGTGTGTGTGTGTGTGTGTGTGTGTGTGTGTGTATGTGTGAAAATCAAATACCCAAGTGTGGAGGTGTCAGCTACTTGAAACTGGGACAAAGTGCTCCAAAGTAAGTCTCGTTTGGGATGTGGAGAGACAGAGAGTCCAGTCTCAGGTATGGAGCGTGTTCCTTGTGTGCCATTGGGGAAAACTCTGCTTGATGCAGAGAGCTGCATCTTAAAATACTGTGTAAATCCATTCCTGGTCTTAGTGACATCTCTTATCAGTGTCAGTGGTGAGGATTGAGGCTCCTTGATTACTGGCTTGGGGTAGACAGGCCATCACAGTAACTATTTGGCTGTGATCAGAAACCCTGATCATCACCATTCTTTGCTTTTGTTGTACAGGCAGCTTCATCTCTTCCCTACAGTACCAGTTGTTGGGGGAGGGGGAGGTTGCAGCCATGTCAATAATTTTCGCACCTTGGAAAGATAAAACATACTTCAGTCTGACAAAAAGTGTTTATATTACATGGAGCTTTAGCTGCTCCACTGCACTACAAAACAGTGAGAAAAAAGTGTTTCCTAACTGTCAAATATGTAACACATTTATGCAGCCTCACAAACAGCAGCCAAAAGTGAAGTATACCTGATGCACTAACAACTGTAAAAGCTGTACTGCTCTTCACCCTGTCAAATATGTAAGGAGGACTTTGTCAACCCAAATTGGCTGCTATTGTTTATACTGAGTTATGATGTGCTTAAGAAAGAGTGTTAATCATTTTTCTTATATTAGAAAGGTGCTTATCAAATGTACTTATTCTTGAATTTGGAATGCAATCCTCACACTCTATATATACTGCATAAAAAAACTTGGTATCCTGACCACTTAGTGAGAAATGCCATTTAATTTTAAGCTTATTATGAACAATATTATTCCCCCCTGATAAAAGCATATACAGGTAGTTTATTGCTTCCATAGCTTTTGATATATATTTTTTTAAATTATAGAAGCTTATGCATTTCCCATCACACATACACATCTTTCACCAGGTGCACACATACCAAACATATTATACAGAATTTATTTGTTCTTTATCAGGGACTTTTTTCTCTTTAACATCCCTTGTTTTTGATATCTTGGTATCTTATGAACATTACCGATTGACAAGAACTAAAACATTACATGTTAAAATGGCACCACAAAATAAAATATAAGTATGTATGTATCATTTTGAAAACAAGTTGGTCAAAGTCATATTAATTTGCTTAAAAATGTGTTAATGGACTAGAAACAAGAATGCATTTAACTAAAAAGAGGAGTTCTAAAAACAAGAAATCAGGATTTGCAGGTTATGGCAACATTGTTATTGTAGAACTTTTACAGTCATCATTTAAAAAAAATAAAGATTAAAGCTGGGAGGTGCCATAAATTGAGAAGTATGCTACAAATAATTTACTTCAGCCTCTAGATAGACAAAACTGTTTTAGCATTTAGACATTTTAGAGAGAAATTGAAGTCATTTAAACATTTACAGCACACAGTTCCTAAAACTGACTTCAGGAGATTAGACTAGTGCTTTCCACAACTGTCTGTTTGCTCTAGAGTGCAGTTTAGGCTCAGTAAACAATGTTCCCTCCAATCAGCAGTAATTCTTATTGTCATTGACTGATCCTGGCTTGGTTGTAACCATGCATACTTACCTATCAGATGCTGTTGTCTGCCTACAGTACTGTTTTATAGATGCTGCTGCATAACTAAGTAAGGTTAAGTGTTGCTGTGATTGTACTGTCACAATTCTAAATATATATATATATATATATATTGGAGGCTTCCTTAAAGTAGAACAGCGAGCCTGTAGCTCAGACAACTGAAAACTGCAGTGTAACTGAATCACATTTTAATACCATACATGCCTCATGAGGCTGCCCCAAATGAGTATTCATCTCCTGTTCAAAGTAACACAGCCATGTACAGTTTATGTAGACAATTATATCTAAATTAATATTAACTACAATAGACACCCTTGATTTAAGATATATTTGGGATATTACTAGAAGTGTATTGAGCTTAATAATGACAGAATTAATGGACATTCTTGTAAAGGATTTGCAGATGTAGTATGTCTGTCTGCAGCTATGAAGACAACAGTTTAAAAACTGTTCTTGAACTTAGTGGGTTAATCAGTGGCTACAGTATATGGCTCTTATCCTTATCATCTTAGGGAAGACAGTAAGTATATGACATTAGTTTGATGCCCCCCACCCTGGCCAAAGGGGTCACTAAAACCATTCCACCGAAAATATAGAACTGTCACTGATAGCACTAGGAATGAAGCTGAAAAAAGATATAGCCCAAATGAAAAAAATGCATAATTATATTATTGCATGTATGCTCTAAGCAATGGACTTAATTATGCAACAGTTTATATATGGATATTACATACAGCTGATGTATGTACATTCTAAAACTGTTAAAGTGATATGATCAGGGATAATTGCATAACAGGTAGTCTATATAATTAATACAGGAAAACTAAACAGATAATCAAGTATCATCAGACATTATGTAATGAAACACAAATCAGATTTAAACTTCTATCTTTGAATATGTCATTACAAAGCTAGAATGTTTTCTAGTTTTTAGATATAATTAGTCTTCAAATTAAAATCGATTCTGTGTTGTCATATTGATATTATTGTGGCAAGCACAATATGAACATAAGCCTTTCCAAACTTGAAAGAGTTAATAGTGAAGCACATTTTGCTCAATTTCAAAATTGTAGCTTAAGACCATACTTTCTAAGTGGTTACCTGTAAGTCAATGTCTAACCTTTAACTATGTTTAAGATATTTTATTAACACTGTAGCTAGATTGTTATAACTAGACTCAGTGTTCTTCCAAATTAATTTATTTAAGCATATACATTTCTTATTGCTGTCAATTTCTATTTTAATTATTTGCCTTAAAAATTGCCTATATGATGCAACTAATCTGTAAAAAGATTTTACAAAAATGATGTGATGTGCAAGCAAACTGCAGAAACATGTTCAGAAAGGAAACAATGTTTGATGTGACAAATTAACGTTTGGGTGGAGGTACCTTTCAGCGCACCTGACAGAAGTAGGCAGTAAACTAAATGAATAAACATCAGAATAAATAACAGAAACATTAGAGATAATTTTAGACCTACATTTTGTATCACAAATAGTGTTTTTGATGTCATTATGGCAAATATTTTCTGAAAAAAATCCAGCCATACTGATAATGGATGAAGTGTTAAGAGAAAATCCTATGAAAATCATTTGAACATAATTTCAGTATATGATAAATTTTACAGAAAAATATAAACAGCCATGTCATTTATTTCCTTAAAAAAAGCAAAGAAGTATAAATGGTAATTTATGTTATATAATACATAGTACATGCAGAAATCAAGCAAGGAGGAGGTCTGAACATTAGCAAGGAAAGTTTTTTCTTTCTCCAAGATGTATTTATCCGACTTTTTTCCTTGTTAATGACCAAAATACCAAAATATCTCTAAGATTGTTTGCACTTCTGCCTGAGAAAATAATACAAAAAAGTAAAACACAGAATTTAGACTCATATAAAAGAGAATGCAAAGGAATACAAACAATCCAACAGTAGTACTTTTTTTGTAAAATATATCTCCATTCCTAAGTAAAATCTCAGTTTTGCTGTATTGGAATGAGTAAATCAAATGAAAGGACATGAATTCATTAAATTTGCTATATATTTGTTTGGTAACCAGTTTAACTTGATGTGTTAACTAAGGTATGGTTTTATTAGATTTATTTTCTACTCTATGGATGAAAAAGCTTAGTATTATTAGAGGGTACTCTGATAATATGTAATAGGTACACATCCAAAATAGTTAGCCAAAGTTTTCAGCAGTATAGGTGCTATTTATTTATAGAAGGAGCGCAATTTATTCATGGGGTAGATTGTTATCAACTAAGTTTATAGTACAGCTGCACAATTTCTTCATTTAATACTTATGCAGTTACTGGAAAATATAAAATATTATGAATATTCTTCATGAGGATTATATATTTTACATCCTTTTTTCACAGATGACCTCATGTCTGGAGCATCTCTAGATGTGTTTGTCCTCAACAATGCTGCCAGCTTCCTGCCTTCAGCAATTATGACCAAGTTCAGAGGGTATTTTGCTAATGCTAAGGCTAGCATTTTTGAGGTAAATTAACATGTCACAGTTTAAAATCAAATGTAAATGTTCACTTTAGTTTTGATAAATATTACTAATCATTAATTATTATTATGCAGGTTGGTATCCAAGCAGAAGAACTGCAGCAACTTATGAAACGTCAGGGAATCGATACTCGATCGACTGTGAGAAGCAAAATACAGCAAATATTGAAAACGGTAAGTTTTTTTTTATGGACATTAAGTTCTACTTACAGCAATTGAAATCTGATGAAATTCTAGTGCAGTATCAATGAAATGTGATAATGAAAGCTAAATTTCACCAGGCCTTCCTTTAAATACTGTAGGAAAGTATTAGGCTGGAAGAGATATAATTGTTTCAACAGACACCTCTATTATATTCACAATACAAAGACACAAATATATATTTACTACTGATTTACAGGTCCATCTCATTCTAATAGCTTAACTCTCAGTTTACTCAAAATATGAATGCAAATGAAAGAAATAACAGTGGTCAATTTTAGGTGAACACAGGCAGTTAGTCTAAAAAGCAGGAGCCATAACAATAAACAGTGACCAGAAACAATTACGTATACAAAGTAAGTTCTTATAACAAATGGAGTGATGAGTATGCAGGTGGTATATTCAATTCACAACATCCAAATCAAAGATATTATCAGAAAAAACAAAATGACTGAAGTGGAAATTTTATATAGCTATAGGCAGAATAGCACAGAAGCTGCAGAAGGTTGGGATGTAGAAGGCAAAAGGAAAACGTAGTCATCTAAAAGTGCAGTTTTTTTCCCTTTTTTTTGCGGTCTACTGTCATAACAGAAGTATATCTCTGATACAAGATGTATGTAGTATGAGTTACATTTGGAATTACTGCACAGAAATTTCATAGAAAATTACAAATGAAGCTAATCCAGTAGCCATAAAAGTCAAAAGTTAGAGGAAAAAAATGCAATGGTGTTGTTGCCACACAAAGAGCAACCACCGCAGAGGAGTGGCAGGAAGATTTTAAACACTTCATTCAAATGATTAAACACTTCAGTCAGACTTTTAATAAAAAGTCCAAATGAAGTGTTTAGCAGCTTTCCACTGCCAACATTAAAACTACAAGCAAAATATAAGAAAATATAAGTCTTGATGCAGAGAAAGTATGTGGCAGAATAAGCTGGGATTTTATGTGTACAGCAATGGAAACATTGCATTCCCTGATACAATAATAGGGTTAATTAGGGGGATACATGAGAGATTGGAGGCAATAATAAAAGTGTGAGCGTTCCTCTCTGATAAGTTTTGTCTGAACAGAGCAATCAGGCAGGGGTGTCATCTTTCCCCTTTGTGATTTGCTTTATATTTAGAGCCATTGGCAAAGAAAATAAGGGACTCAAATTCAAGGATACAATTGGTATGGTAATCAAAAAACTTGGCATTATTTGCAGACAATATTATTCTGTACCTGCTAAATCTAGAAAAGCACATCTCAGTGTTGTGGAACATTCTGAGACAGTTTCAAGTCTTTTTGGGTTATACAATTAATGAAGATAAAACAATGGATATAGCTGTGAATTATGTACCCACACATGAAATGGCTCAGCTGTACACATATTTATGAAGACACAATAGAAATAAAGTATTTAGGAGTATAGATTTTGTTATGGCAGCTTTGATAAACAAAAGATAATACAAAATCTGAGAAACTGTGGATGTGTTTTATGGACATGGATACAAGCAGTGAAAATGTTTTTAGTCCCTTAAGTTTTATATATAGGTCAGGTATGTTTTATCAATCAGAGGAGAATTCATGGACAATAATTAATAAATAGGTGAAAGGATTTAACTGGGAGAGAATGATGGCAAGGGCCAAGTGGGATAAGTTGATCCTTCCAATAGAACAAGGAGGTATAGGATTACCTGATTTGAAGGGATATTTTAGAGTTAAGGCTCATATACATAACACACGCAGAAAGCTATAATTCAAAGTGGAAAGGGATGATGAAGAACTGAGGGGGTTAAGAAGTAGGGAGAGAGTGAGATTTTGGATACAGATCTTTAAGAAAGAATAACAATAGCCATAGAGAATATTATAGTTATAAAGTATCAGAATGTATTCTAAGAACTAAGCCAGCATAAGAGTGGAGAAAGAAGATTTTGCAAATAAGGATAACTGCAAATAGGGGTAAAATGAACAGGTAAGAGGACGCTGAAATTTACTGAAGAAACCTGGCAAGCGAACCACGGTATTGGGAGCAAATAACTGGAGGGGTAAAGTGATAGAATGGGATGAGACCAAGAAAATGTTTGGATTACAGTTTAAAGATTGCCTTCCCCACAAGAGATTGATATCAGAGTATAGATAAAGAGAAAGGGATAGAGGATCCTAAGTAAATAACTTGCTCTGGTAGAGTTTTTAGTTGAATCTAGAACCACTGTTAAAAAATAAATAATTAGTAGGGCATATAAAATATTGCACAATAATTATATGAATCAATCAGAAGAGGTTAGAAAAGATTGGAAGGAGAGACTAGGTAAGCAATTTACAATGGAACAATGGATGAATAAATGCATGGCTCCCAAATATGCAACAAAGTCTAGAAGATTTAAAAAGGAAAAAATTGGAACCTTCTGCCACCTGATCTAACTTTACAAACCTCCCTGCAGCTCTTTAAACAGAAACTCAAGAAACATCTTAAAACTCATTGGTTATGTCCTTGTTGTAACCCTGACTAATCCTCTGCTTTCTCTACTGCCATCCCTGTACTGCCTCCTCTTACCATTCAGTACAATCTCTGGACTGCCTCCTCTTACCAACCATTACTACTTTACCTCCCTGGATAGTAGTAAATATCTCAACTAAAATTAAATGACCTATGCTATGAATGTAATCCTTGGAATGTACTGTATATTCTACAGATATCATACTGTTCAGTGACTTATTCCTGTCCTATATGCACATAATACTTTAATGTATTTTTCCTCTCATTAATACTCATTTATTTTAACATCCTTTCTTTGTATGAATTGTACATGATATATTTAAGTGTTTTATCTCAATGTTACCATTGGAGCTTTTCTCCCCGGGCCTCCACTGAAAATGGAAATATACCCAGCTAGACTAGCCCGGTTAACAAATGCAAAATAAAATACAATAAAATAAATAAGATTTAGGATTTTTGCTTAGAAGTGTTTGTATATGTATTTTTATACCCAAGTAGACTCCAAAGAAATGTCCATCAGGTAGATGGCAAATGTTGGAGGGGGACCAAGGATAGAGCCTTGTGGTACATCGGTAGTGACTGGGAGGTATGGAAAGAGGGAGGAGTGCCTTGTTACTGACTGATATCTTTTTGGTAGGTAGAAGGGTGGGCTGAGAGTGACATAATGAGGACATTTGAAGTAGAAGTTTGCTGTGACAAACTGTGTTGAACGCTTTTGATAAGTCTAGAAATAAGGAGGAGACTAGTTTCTTGTTATCACTAGCTTTATTGACAGTATCTATATAGGTTACAAGGGCAGTGTTAGTAATATGAAGAATGGAAACCATGTTATGTGGGGGATATGTGTTCTTCCTGCAGGAGATTGTTTAGTAATTATTTTTAAAAAAATGTTCAGGTGTTTTGGAGAGCGGGAAGTAAGATTGCTATAGGTCTAACATTAGTAATACCTGTTGAATTTCCTTCTTTGTGTACAGGGACAATGTGTGATGTTTTCTAGTGAGACTGTAATGATTTTCCAATGATCAACCATTATTCTTTTCAGCTTTAATAAGTTATTTATATTCAAGAATTAATGGCAGGGATTTTGCCTGCAAAGGTATATTTAGGCATACCACAGGGAATAATGTTTCTGAATCGTCCTTCTGGTCAGCTGGAAATAACTCACTAATCTCCACATAGTTGTGCATCACTTAATTGAACCACACTCCTGTGTATTTCGCTAAGACCATGGGATACAAATTGCTTAATTCTTGTACTCTCATCTAATAATACATTTTAACCATCTGTATTTTTCCACATTACTGTAATTCCCAATTTCTTAGTTAATTTCATTGTTTGTTGTCCCTTGTAACTGAATAAACTTGTTCTTCATATATGAATATCTATTCAATTGCTCACTAACCATAAGATTGATATCCTTTTGCTCTCAGCCTCTGCAATCCAACAGCAAACATTTGCATTGCCTCATATTCAGATAAACAATTTAACATTCCACCTTATTATACCTATTTTTGCATGCATTTTGGATCAAATGCTAACCCTGACAGAGTTAGACTTTCAGAAATGTTTTGTGATGAACTGCTCAGTTACTTC
The DNA here is from genome assembly GCF_019279795.1 of Protopterus annectens. Classification (NCBI taxonomy): domain Eukaryota; kingdom Metazoa; phylum Chordata; order Ceratodontiformes; family Protopteridae; genus Protopterus; species Protopterus annectens. Next base: position 1,358,653,378 of record NC_056744.1, on the reverse strand, counting down.
ATGACACTCTGGAGAAGTGGATAAATCCAGTTACCATACTGCAGTATATTGTACATTGCTTCTCGCATAATACAACTTCATATACACATTTAACATTTTGTCATGTAGTCTTTTATTAACTAATTTGTCAGTTATTAAACTTCAAACCTTTTTATTTCCTGCAATGATTTCATGTAACATGCTTTTTTTTTCTAGGAATGACAATTCATGTCACATTTTTCTGCTCTATAAGGGCTGTCTTTTGAGATGGAATGAATACTTCTAACTCTATTCATTTTATAAGAAGTAAAATAGCACTGTAAATAAAAATGGTTGGATTTAACAGACATTCATTAAACATTTCCATAAGATAAGAAAGGTGATGTCAGGAGTTTGGTCTCTGATGATATTGAACTGAAGTAAAACTATATCAATCGTCTCTGTGTTTACAGCTTTTGGGATGGCGAGATCTTCCAGCTGGAAAACCACTAGCATCAGCTTATTTGAAAGTATTTGGCCAAAATGTTATTTTTGGAAGGTTCAGCAAAGACGAAATTCAAGAGATGATACAGGTAAAAATACATATTTCTTCAATGATAAATTCAATAGCATATCCCTAAATAAATGTATAAATTATAGTGAACATATCATGTCATCTAATACAATGCTTTTATTTCTACAAAGGCTGTAAAGCAAACAAGGGATCCAGCCATTCCAGTGCAGAAGATAGTAAGACAACTTCAGAATGGAATAAACACTCATTGGTCAAAACCACTGCTTGCAGCAGAAATTCGTCAGGTTGTTCCTTCCTGTGTAGGGCTTCCTCTGGAATTTAGGTTACATGCATCTGCAGTGGCAGCTTCTAGAATTAACAGTAAGTATTAACTAATATAAATCATATTTATTTATTTTTTTAATTTAAGTAACTGCTAATTCAGATTCCTCCTTTATCAGGTCAAATTCAGATTAAGCCATCTGTGTCAGAAAATTTTAGATTGGCTCAGCTGTATGATTCAAAGATTGATATGAGACTTGAAGCAAATCCCAGGTATTTAAAGACTTTTAAAATAGAATGCAAATTGTATTAACTACAGAGCAACTTAGAAAACTGGAAAACATGATTCAGACTATATTTTTATTTTGTTATAGTGCAATCACACATGTTGTGGCTATCATAGGAGTCAACACTCCTTATTTCATAAGTGCAGTTGAGATGACAATTAAGGCCAGAGCATCTGCTCCTGTCAACATTGCAGCAAGCTTAAATATAAGAGAAGAAAATTTCAAGTTAGAAATGGATCCTGTTCAGCAAGAAAATGAAATCATAACTTTGAGGTAAGACATTTCAGTAATCGTTTAATCTTCCATTTGTAATAAATAAAAAGTAGTAATAGTAGAAGTCAAAGCTGACATTAAGTATTTATTGCAAGTAATATGTTAATTTCTGTAAGTATAATTAATTCTAATATAATAATTAAAACATCATATTTCTTGCATAGATTTTAACAATCCTGTAAATTTTCATGCACTTCTAATTTAAGATAATTAAATTTTTGTTTATTTTTCTCAGATGTATAATGTAGCACATCATCTAATTCCATGTAAGGTATAACAAAGGATATATTGGTGAAAAGGATCAAACAATGAAGGATCCAGCTTTATTCTATCACATATCGCCTACTCAGAGGTGATCTCTGCCTAACATACAAAGCTATGTCAAACCCAGAGCTGTTGGACATGCTCCACTTAAAGAAATCCCAATCCCTCTGAGCTACATGCTCTAGGGACCTAAACCTTGTCACCACAATAAACAGAACATGCTGGAGGGATAGATTCCTGTCCCAGAGACTTCCCATAATCTGGAACAAACTACTTATCTATATCAAACAAAGCTCCTCATTAGCACTCTTCAAGAAAAATCTTGATGATTGGATGGGAGATAGGAAATTCACCCTAAGGATCACTTCTGTGGCTCTGCTTGACAGGGGGCACAGGAAAATAATTTTCTTGGCTGGCAAAAGCCAGGGTACCATTTAGCTAGGCTTATATAGGCCCTAGGGCCAGTAGCCTAGTACCTACCTATGAACCTGTGAACCTATAAGAATATTGTCAGCACTCCATTTTCAGTTTCTGACTCAGGTAGACTGATATGTATGGAGAAAGATTTAACAGTCATGGGCCAGCTCTTATTTCACAAGCAATAGTTAACAGTTGACACATTCCATTCTTACTCAATGGATGAGGATAGATGTTATAACACAAACAGCACTTTGAAAAAATATAGGGTGTAGTTAGGCATGTACGTTAGAGGTACTGCTCATGAGATCATCTGTATGACCTTGTATGGGTATTATTTCCTGTTCATGTTCCTTCCTTTTCCTATTTTTACACATTGTACAGACAGTACAAAATGCCTCCTGTGTGAAAGGCCATTACTACTCTTTGATATCCTACCCACAAGAATGTAACATATTTATTAAAAGCAGCTGGTGGCTAAACCGTAGACAATTGATTGGCACACAAACGTATACAACTAGTATGAATATAAAATATACATGTTCAAAGAAAATACTGCACTGTCCCTATTTTTATATCATATCACGCACAAGTGACATTAACTGACTCATGCACACCTCTGATTTGGTTGCCTGTGGCCTTACTGCTCTAAACGTACTCTACACTATGTAGTACCGTTATCATCTTACTGTTTCTATTACCTGTCCTAACCTGTCTTCCACCACTCATCACTCCCTTCTCCTTCTACATCAATTCTAGACTTCCTATTTCTAGTCTACTTGCATAAATGTGTGTGTGTGTGTGTGTGTGTGTGTGTGTGTGTGTGTATATATGTGTGTGTATATATATATATATATATATATATATATATATATATATATATGTGTGTGTGTGTGTGTGTGTGTATAGAATTTGTTTTCAGATTGTCACTGTATACTTACAAATGTTTACCATTGTTGATTTCATACTGCACATTGTTTTGTTACAGGATGGACCTACGCTAGTAAAACAATATGCAAATAAATAAATAAAATAAATATGTAAATAAACAAATAAATAGAAGATTATTCCAATAAATTGTATTTGTGATAGACATTTCCTGAATAGTTTGCAAACAGTAGTGAGGTTTATTTAATTCACAATAATAGTTCTCTATCTGACCTGAATAAAATTATTTGTGTTGGTTTGCACCCATGTGTGTATTTGAAAGATATACCCACTGAAACTGAAACAGTTTTAGAATATAACACATTTATAAACATGAACCACACCTTTACTTTTAGTCATTTGACATAATCCTGTCTGATGTAAAATTCATCATAATGTATAGGCTACTGTATTTCCATGCTAAATGCATCAGCAGGAACTTCCTGATTCCTAGAAAGACACATTGACAACTAGGTATTTCAAGTGGAGCAACTTACATTTAAAATTAACACACGTGATTATGTAGTATTGATGTAAGTAAGTGGCTGCTCTTCTAAAGGAATAAGTTATTTTTATTTAACCAGAATGCTTTATGGTTGTATGTAAATAATTGCCTGATACCTACCACGACATCATTTTGTGGGTATTGTTATAGAGAAAATGAATAAACAATGGAATAAAACACATAAAAACAAACAAATAAACAAACAAGTAAAAAACTTTTTGCAAAATGACTTGCAACTTTAACATGAGGAGTACAACTAGAAACAAAACTAATTGTAAAATAAAGAAGCTTCAGAAAGTGATGGAAGTACTTTAAGAAATGACAAGTCTTCTTTCACATGAATTATTTATTACTTAAGCATTTTACAAAAACAAAAAACATGGATGCACATATAAAACATTTATATAGATCATTCAATGGCTCAAGTAATATGAATTAGTGAAATCTGTGTGATCTGCATTCCTCTGCTGGAATTAAACATATATTTGTGGTGAATCTTCAGCAAGTTGTGAAGCTGTAGTGACTGAATGTCTATAACTACAACCAATTTTCATTTCCATGCTGATGCCTAGCTCTGGCCACTATGATGAAAATCCTGTTTCTAAGTAAGAACTCATTTCTTAAAACAATACTTCCTATACACTGAGATAGAAAGTAAGGCTTTGAAAAACAGTTAATTAGATAGTTATGCTTCTGTCTTGCTTAATTTTCTTTTTATTCATTTAAGTGGTTAAGCCCACTGGATGCAAGTGCCCCTTTTAGGAACAAACCAAGAGCCCTGTCTGTTTAACAAACTGGCTAAATGTAATGCATTAGGGAAAACGAAGTGGAAGGAGACAAACCCTTGACTATAGATGGTAGCTCATTAACATATCAGAGCCTTAAACCTGTTTGCTAACTGCCAGACCAGGTTACTACATTTTGCACAGGAATGAACCTGTTTTGTTCTTTTAAAATAGTAAACAAGGAGACAGGTGTTAGTCCACCCCAAGATACCAAAATAACCAACAAATGTAGAACTTAAGAAGAAAAAAAAGCAGATTCAATTTATTGGTGCTGTGCAAGTAACAGCCAGTAATGCTTTTGGTAGGTAGTCAACTCATAGGTTCATAGGTGTGTACTAGGCTTATGGCCCTGGAGCCTTTACAATCCTAGCCCATAGAAGTGTCCTGGCATCTTGCTGCCCGATGTTAGTTCTCATTGCCTCTATCAAGTAGAGCCACTGGAGTGATCCCCGGGGTGAACTTTATATTTCCCATCCACTCATCAAGATTTCTCTTCAAGAGGGCCAGTGAGGTGCTCTGCTTGATATGTATGGGAAGTCTATTCCAGAGCATGGGCAGTCTCAGGGTTATGAACCTGTCCCTTCAGTATATTCTGTTGATTGTAGTAATGAGGTTGGGGTGTCTGGAGCGTGTGATGCAGAGGGATTGGGATTTCTTTACATGTAGCATCTCTAATAGAGCTGGGTCAGACATGGCTTTGTAAGTAAAGCAGAGATCGCCTCAGTGGATGATACAGAGAATACCTGGAGTTTTTTTAGTCTGTCCATGTAGAACATGTGTTTAAGGCCTAGGATCCTCTTCATAAGGTACTTTTGTGGCCTTTCCAGCTGTTTCATATGTCTAGTGAGGTACATGCCAAATAGGGCATTATACTCTATGATTGGCCTAATGAGGGAAGAGTAGGAGAGATGATGACCTCTTTCTTCCTGGATGCAAACTCCTTGGTAATGAGATGTGCTACATAGAAGGACTTTCTGATCACAGTGGAAATGTGGTGGTCGAAGGAGAGGTTGCTGTCAACTCATGGATCATTTTACATCATTTACTACTTATCCCTCAACTGCTTTATATATAGTGTTGAAGAAGGGAGACCCAAGTCATAAAGAATACATGCACTTTACCTCTATTGCCCTTCAACAAGTTAATTATGATACCATGGTGTGTATATGGGTCTACTTTTATTCAGTGAAAACTCATTTCACTGAATTTCAAAACATGCATGCCAAATTGCTGAAGGCTCAAATCACTGAAAACTCATTTCACACAGAATGTAAGTACTGCTGGACAAATAAATCATATATGCCCTTTTCCCCATTGTAGTGCAATCCTGGCATTATTATATATAGTTAGGGGGTGTTGGGGGCACAGCCCCACACATTTGAGGGTGTGGGCGGTGTAGCCCACACTTACTTTTGGTTTTATACTGTTAGCTTTCAGTGAAATCAGATTCATAAATATAAAAGCTAAGTAGGTGGGGGCTATGCCCCACACAATACCCAACGTAGGGGGCTATGCCCCACACAATACCCAAAGTAGGGGCTATACCCCTGGCACCCCCCTAACTATATATACTAACTCTAGGATCACGCTACAGTGGAGAAAAGGGCATACACATTTTATTTGCCCAACAGTGCTTTCAGTGAAATGTGATACAGTGAAATGAGTTTTCAGTGATTTGAGCTTTCAGCGATTTTTTTGAGGGTGAATTGAAATTCAGTGAAATGAGTTTTCAGTGAATGAAAGTAGACATATATATATATATATATATATATATATATATATATATATATATAGTTCCCTATCAGAAGCCTGAAACACTATAAGCCTGAAAATCAAAATCCTGAAAACTATAGACTGAAAGTTCAAAATCCTGAAAGACCAAAATCCTGAAACTCAAAACCCTGAAAACACAAATAATGCTAATATGTCACTATAAAGACACTAATATCTACCAACTGACCCTGACCCTAACCCTAACCCTAAGGTCCATCACTATCGCACACTCACCTGACCCGCGCCCTAACCCTAACTCACTTAAACCACCCTAACCCCAATATTTGTCACTATTGCATACATGCCTAACCTGCCTCTAACCCTAACTCACTTAAACCGCCCCTAACCCTAACATAAAACCAACCGCACACTTACCTGAACCCAACGCATGACCAACACCACAGGGCTAACAATAGCAAAGCCACAATGACGTCAGTATGTCCATTTTGTGTTTTCAGGATTTTGAGTTTCAGGATTTTGGTCTTTCAGGATTTTGAACTTTCAGTCTATAGTTTTCAGGATTTTGATTTTCAGGCTTATAGTGTTTCAGGCTTCTGATAGGAAACCATATATATATATATATATATATATATATATATATATATATATATATATATATATATATATATATATATATATATCTCAAAAATGTAAAGTAGTCGAGTAGTAGTCGAATCAGAGCTGATACAAGAAAGCATTTGTTGTCCTAGAAGGAGTGGTGGCTTATAGAAACAGAATTCTTGAAATTGTAGCATGATCCAAAAGTATAAAAGATTTCATGATTTAAAGATTAATAAAAGTGGGAAAAGGTGTTGATTGTAGATGTTACACTTTTTCAGTACCTAGAGATATAGATGCAATGATGGCTCAAGTACTCCTCTGATAGCACATTTCTGTATTTATGGGCTAAGAGTTTCTAATTACATTTACAGAGCCCAGACATTTGCTGTGTCAGAAAATACTGAAGATCAGGATATGGCAAGACGAACCCCAGTGCTTCCCCCATCTGCTGACAGACAGTCCATCACAAAACAAGAATTTTCCTCCGGACAAATCTCAGCTGTAAGTAAAATGTGTGTAATAATTTAACGTATATATATTTTGAATGAACTGAGATTAATTTAAGCTTTTTTTCTGTTATAGGAACATCATAGTTATGAAAATACATTAATGAACTCAAAGTACAGTTCAAGTGATTCACAAAGACATTATTTATCCACCTATCAAAAAACCTACCAAGCTTGTGCAAAATTAGTGAACATAGCAGTGGAAGCTTGTATCAAGACTACATCACAATCTGGCACATTTATTAGGCATTCTCCTCTATACTTCCTGCTTGGAGAAAAGGATGTTCAGATTTCTCTTAAACCAGGTATGTCTATTATAAGAGTTCAGCCACTGTAATTTTCATACATGAGTAACTAAAACATGATCTTAATATCATGAACATTCTGAACACTTGTCTTTTCAGCCCACACTGAAGGATCTATTGAGAAAATACAAGTTGAAATTCAGGCAGGTGATAAAGCAGCTTCAAAAATAATCCGTTTAGTTGCTGAGGAGGAAGTCGATGCTGTTGAAGAGGAAGAGCCAAAAGGCAAAATGTCTCTCTTGACAGCAAAGCAGATTCTGAGAACTACATCACAAAAGGTAATTTTTGTACAAGTCCTAATCACATGTGGCACCCATCTTGACTAGGTTAATGGAAAACCTGCAAAATGTCAATAGTTTAATAATTATAAAATGTAGTCTAATGGCAAAATAGCTGGCCTATTCTTTCTCTCCTTCGTTCACTGATCTGTTAAACATTTTAGTTATTTTGTAAGCCACTGTGTCATGTTTATGTCAGAATGCCTAAACGTGATCCTTTCATAGATCTGATACCTGCCTGATAGTGACAGCACTGATGCTGACAAGTATTTCATACAGTGTGGCTGCATTTAGTTTCAGAGCTGGAGAAGTAAAGCATGTCACGACTTCTAAGCATGGTTAATGTTACCATTACTAGTACAACTTATGATCTACTGTGACATAAGGGTGTTTTTAGCTGCAATAGTTGGTTAAGCAGCTTTTTAAAAGTATTCATATAGTAACTGGTTAAGTGAATTGACCATCTAATTTAAAACATGACCCAGGCCACAAGCGTAAGAGTAAATACAAACTGTTTAGGGCACCTACTGAGGCAGCATATTTTTTGTGGTGAGAGGAACAAGGAGTGCCTAGAGAAAATTATGTAGACATGAGGATAGTACATGAATGCCATGCAGGCAGTAACCTGAAAACAGGATGGAATATTTTTTTTTCTTGAAACTGTGAGATACAGATCTTAACCATTTATATACTGCCCACTTTACTCCAGGTAATTTTGTATCCAATAACAAACTTCTCTGACACTTCGGCCAGAAACCTATTAACTTTAACATCAAATGTAGCCAACTGCACCCTCCTCCAGTATGGATAGCTTTATTCCCATTTTAGTTCCCTGGATTAAGAGTTAGGCCTATTTACAAAATATATTTTAACAAAAAAATGTCATTAGATACACTAAAACCAATTATTCTGGTGCCCTTAATTAAACCTTTAAAAATAATAAAGAACAATGTGTATTTTGTCTTAGGATAGATCAAAAACCTTTCCTGTAAAATATATTAGTGATATCTGAATTACTGTTTGATATTTCATAAACTGGCGCATCTGTAGACACAGATTTTAACAGATAATTTTATATGTAAGCCATGACAAATTAATGTAATGCAACACTTTGAATGAACAGATTCAAAGATGTTACTGCAGTTACGATTCAGAGGTAGCCCTTCCACAGCGCTGCACCAAGAAAAGGCCTACCCTAAATGCAAAAGAGGCATTCTGGAGGAATGGCCTATGCTAATTATCTCTGCTCTGTCTGTACAGATGCTTGCATTAAGACATTTATGCAGCTGAACAGAATTGCATGGCTTTGTAACAGGGGTGTAGCTAGGATTTTCAAATTTGTACTGACAGCTCTCAAACTGCTACCCCCCTCCCCAGCCAAGCTACGGCCATTCTTGTAATTCACGGTTCGTTCTTTTAGTGTCGATGAAGAGGCATTCGCTGTAATGCTTCTTCAATAATATAATATAAATTCACTCAAAATCGGTTCCTTGAATTGAAAATTAACCTGAAATGTCAGTTCTTTGAAAAATGCAGCATGGCAGTTGGGGTAGAGACTTTATACTTTTGTTTTCTGTAACTAAGGTACAGGTTTTGAGCTTGAGTAAATTACTAACCACCTGCTACCACTAACTAGGATGTTTCATTCACACACACACACCCCTACCTACCTCTTAGTGCAAGAAATATGGACAAAGCATAAAATAAACAGGGACAGACATTAAATAATGTTCTCATGAACTCAGAAAGTTGCTAGAATAACAGGATTTGTGCTAGTATGAGAAAGTTGCTAGAATAACAGGATTTGTGCTAGTATGAATTTTTCTAAAGGACATTACGTCTGAAGCTCAAATGTCTGTCATTATTTAGCAACTTCAGCCTTCAATGATTTTCTAGAAAATCACAAAATTTATGAGGAACAGACAAAAAATATGGGGCAAAAATCTGGACATTCTGCAAAATGTGGACAGTTGAGAGGTATGCTACCTACCACACACACACACACACACACACACACACACACACACACACACACACACACACACACACACACACACACACACCTCTCAACCTCTTACAGCAACAAACTCATAAATAAAACTGAGGCAAAGGCCCAAAAATAAGGACATTTTTTTTAAATATTGTTCTTATAAACATAGAAAGATAATAGAATAGTAGTAGGTCTTGCATCAGTACGAATTTTCTGAAAGGTATGAAATCTGAAACTGAAATGTCTGCATTATTTTCTAACTTCAGTCTTTAACAATTTGCCACTAATTTGCCAGAAAACTGCAATTTTATGAAAAACGGACCAAAAATGTGATGCAAAAATATAAAATTGCCAGACAATACAGCTGGGAATCTGTCAAAGGAGGGACACCATTTTAATATGAGCACAGTTAACTTAGAGCAGCTGACAAAATTAGAGAATCTACATGCATTTCTGAAATAAAAGTAATGTATAACTCTGATCATTACAGTTATTTATAAAAGTAAAGTAAACCCTCCATGTTTTCTTCCAAAATTGTAATTTTGTGGAGGGATCATTAGGGGAAGAGCAACATTTTGAGCCAAAATCAGGGACAGTTGAGGTTTGGCTATGCCTAATTCTATAAAGCAATTTATTTGCATGTACCTCTCAACCTGTTAATGCAATAAATCTGGACAAGGCCAAATATATTGAGGGAACATAAACAGTACTAAAAATTGCTCTTGTATAAACTGGGACAGTTGATAGAACAGGTCTTATTTTAGCATGCATTTTTCTGAAGGTTATAAAGTCTGAAACTAGTGTGTCATTATTTAGTGACTTACTTCCTAAATCATTTGCCAGAAAACCACAAATTTTGAGGAACAAACCAAAAATAAGAAGCAAAAAAATCTATTCATTCTTTGAAAATCTGGACAGTTGGGAGGTATAGTTCAGCTGGGGCTGTCTAAGTTTGCCGCCCTTCCCCCTCACAAAACCATGGTCGAGTGGAGCCTCCCCCTGCAGCCATTCCAATGATCCATTACTTTGCTATTTCACTCCATTTACCATAAACACTAATGTGCATACTGATTTACTTCTATGATGATTTGAACTTCATTTGAAAGTTTTATTTTGCATTTTACAGCACAAACACTAAGACATCTGCTAAACAAACTTGGCATTAAAACTTCTCTGCCCTTGAAACTCACATTCATTGAAACAACATTAAAACCCACATTCAAAGAAAAATACATTTTACCCGTGGCAGATAAAAATGAATTCTGGGCTGCTTTTAAATCATAGGCCCCTTGCATATGAAACATACATGTGATCTTTGATACACCTTCCTATTGCTTTGCACATTTTTCCAGTAAACAATGAAACAAAACTGCCCAATTCAGAACATTTCCATCATAAAAGTCTACTCAAACTTCTACAGTCCATCATTATCAGTAAATAATATGCACAATCTCTGAAGTAGTAAAAAAAGTCATCTAAATAATTCCACGTTAAATAAATCTAACTAATGAAGAGGTTGCTGCTAGCAATCACCTTTATATTTCATGGCTTCACCGAAAAATAAAGTGCCTGATGCCCCTGAGGAATAAATTGCCTAAATTACATTAAAAATAAGCTAGTAATATTGCAATAGGAAATGGATGGCAAACTGATAACAGGCTCATAGTTAGTGTCTTAACTTTCAGTACAGCAGCATTCACCCCTTATGGGAGTAGAACCAACAACCTTCTGCATTAAAAGCAAGTACACAACATGTTGTGCTACTAGCAATGTTACCCGATTTAGCATAATCAGCACTAAACTTCTCTTCCCCTGCAGCTCTCAGCTCCTTGTAAAATCTACGCAATACTCAACTACATCTCAACTTCGCAGCACAAAAGTCTGGAAAAAGCCAAATTTATTGGGGTGGGTCAAAAGGGCAAAAAACAGGAACACATTAAACATTGCTTGTATAATCTTGGAAAGCTGCTAGAATAAAATGCTGTGTTACCATCATACATTTTACTGCCAAGGTCACTGTGCAAAATAGTCAGAACAACATATCACTATGCCAAATCACCTGCTTTGTGAAAGAGAGGAAGACTGAAACTTAAATGGCTATCATTTAATGAATTCAGTTCTCACCATAGCTGTCAACCTCTTAGCACAAAACACCTGGACAAACCCAGTAATGAGGGAATACAGCCCTCAAACATATTCAGTGAATTCAGTTCTTGCCATAGCTGTCAACCTTAGCACAAAAAACCTGGACAAAGCCAATAACAGGGTATTACAGTCCCAAAAATAAGGACAAATTTCAAATAGTCATAAACTTAAAAATATTGCTATAAAAAAAGGTTGTGTTACTATATATTTATTGCTAGAATAAAAAGTTGTTTTACTACGTATTTTCTGAAGAATATGAAGTCTGCAATTCAAATGCCTGTCAATTTTACTTCTGACGAAACAAAAACAATTTTCAGCAGAGGCCCAGGGAGAAATATTGTAGACACATGTCTTTGTAAAATGGCAGGACACCAGAGCAAATCCACACAAACACAGGGATAAGATGCAGACTCCACACAGAAGGCACTACAGCCAAGAATCAAACCAGAAAACCTATAGCTGTGAGGCAACAATACTGCCACTGCACCATCAAATATGTAAGGAAGTAAACATTTAGACACCTGAAGTCTGAAATTTAAATGCCTGTCAGTTTGTTAATCAGGACAGTCTGACTTGGAACAAAAAAAAAAACAATTCTCAGCAGGAAAAAATAATGCAGTCATGTCTTTGTAACATGGGAGGACACAAAAGCAAACCCCACAAACATAGGGAGAAGATACAGACCCCCCCACAAAGAAGGCACCCCAGCCAAGAACCAAACCCAAGAACCTACAGCTGTGAGGCATCAATGCTACATTGCTACCACTGCACCATCAAATTTCAAGCATTGCAATATTTAAAAACCACAGATATGAGGAATAGATCATCAGATCAAATATGAGGCAAAAATCTGCAATTTTTTTACAAATGGTGGTGGGTAGGGAATTCAGGTCTTTAACACCTGCATACAAGGTACAGGGTTCAAGCCTGAGGTATTCCCTACCACACCACCATGAGTAATCACCAGTACATCCCACCTGGGGCATTTACACACACACACACACACACACACACACACACACACACACACCTTACTCACTAACCCTCAGTTGCAAGACCTTCTAAATAAAATCCTTAGTTGAAGCGAGGCCAACATAATGTGTAAATCCTCCTGCTCGACCAACATAACGCTTATATCCTCCCACTCGAAAAGCATTTGAACCGGCCGGAAATACATGCGCGGTGAGCTCCATTTCGACTGGCTGCCCTGATGAGCTGACATCATCGTGCAGTAAAGCACGAAAATAAAACTGAAATCATGCCTCCCAACGTCCCTGCTTTGTAAGTATTATAGGCTGCCTGTGTTAATGCACATGGCTAAAAATTGTTCACCATCCCCCGCAAAAAAAATTCTGCTTTGTTTTACATAAAAAACAAAGATGGCATGAATGAGATAAGCCACCACTATTTAATGTAAGTGCTTTTGTACAAACAATAACATGTACTTCTTCAGACCCCTTTTGAAGTTTGCTTTGTTTTACATCTTCAGAGGATTACTTAAGAAATATACATATATATTATATATATATGTATATATATATATATATATATATATATATATATATATATATATATATATATACACGCATGATTATCTAATGTTCCACTGATATCCACTTTTGTAAACATGTAGAACAGTATCCACAATACTCTAAAATGGCAAATATTGGCAACACTACACATGTGCTGAGAAACAGCCTTGGTGCATAGAAAAACTAAAAAAAAAACCTAGGGGCAAGCCTATATGTACCCCTATATGGGGGCTGTACCACAACACCCCCTGCTAATTATATATGTTCTCCAACTCCAAGATCACACAAAACTGGGGAAAAGGAATATTCTGAAATCCTGAAAATTGTCTCGCACACCTGTCGACCATCTGTTTAGTTTACCAAATCAGATGACTAAACAGATGTCAACCAAACAAACTTTCAACCTAACCATCTGCACTTCTTTGTGTTTGTGTGTGTGTGTGTGTGTGTGTGTGTGCGCGTGTGTGTGTGTGTGTGTGTGTGTGTGTGTGTGTGTGTGTGTGTGTGTGTGTGTGTGCAGATGTAGAGAGATAAACATATAGATACAGATATCTCTCACATTTTTAAGAAAATAAGCTTTAAATATTTCTTTTATAATGAGCTATTCTCTACTAGGCAGGACTTCCTGTTACCAAGGCTGAGCCCCACATTTCTGTCTGTATTAGTGACTTACTTACAATGACATGGATGACAAAACACAGTTACTGGAACTGTTTAACTCCCATATCTGCAATTCTTTTCATAAAACATTACCTGAACAGTTACATTATACTGCCAAGCACCTTGCAGTCATGCATTTTCTGTTCCTTTCACCAGCATATTTCATGTTACATTCTTATTCTTGTTTATTAATATTTTTATGTCTTAAGACTTTTACTTCTGCCTTTTCCATGATAAATTCTTAATCCCTATTCTAACAGCCTTATTACTGATTTTAAAAGTAAATCATTTACTTATAATCAGATTCTCTCAGAGATATGGTATCGTTCATTACTACTGACACAGTCTGATGAAATTGTTCATGTCATTAAGTAACTGGCTACAAATTAGACAATCAGATCAATGAAAGAACAATGTTGCTGTAGTAGGGGAACCCATAATTAGAATGACGCTTCACTGAAGATAAAAGCCCAGTGGTTAAGTCACTTATAACTGGTGAGACTGCAGCTATAGACATCTAGAAGTTGATATCATAGCCAAGAATGTTGTAGGTGCACTTTTGTATAGCTGTATTATTAAAACAGAAAATAGCCTTTCATCTTTACCAGCAGAAATAGTGATAGCAAATCAAACACTGTCACCCCATTTCAGCCATGGCCTCAGATGTAGCCCACCATCAGGATGGATTAGATTTCTTGTAAAAGGAAGAAAGGCAGGGATAAATGGTACCAAACGTATGTGAAACCACAGCTATTATCCTTACAATGGAGTTCCTGGCATATGAAGTCAGTCAGTAGCATAGCTAGAAAGGGGCAAGAGAGGCAACTATCTCAGGTGCAAAGTGTTAGGGGGGTGCAATCAGCAGATCTGGATCTTTCTTTAACACAATACCATCTTTTAAAAGCTGGTAGTACATTTGCAGTCAAACCTTTGCACTGTAGCACTCCATGTCTGGTCTAAACTGTAGCAACCTGCTTGTTACATCATAGCAAGCAGGTTGCTACAGTTCAAAAGAAAAACAAAATCTTTTTTTTTTTTTAACTAACACCTCAGCACTGTAACACCTTTTTACAGATAGGGTATAAACTATAGCAACTGTTTCCTGCTGTTTAAAAGAAAAAAAAAATATTTTTTTAAACTAAAACTGCTCCATGCAGGCAGGGTGTAAACTGTAGTAACTAACTGTTTACTACATTTGTAGCAAGCAGTTTGCTTTGAAGTATTTTTGTTTTGAAACTAAAGTATGGGTGTTGTAGCGTTCCATGCAAGAAGGGTATAAACTATAGCAACTGTCTGCTACATCTGTACATTTGTAGCAGGAAGTTTGCTACAATTTAAAAATGAGAATTTTTTTTTAACTAAAGCATGACCACTGTAGTATTGCATGAAGGCAGGGTATGTTGAAGGAGGGTTGGGGGCAGGAGGCAGAGACACAGAAATGGGACCTGAATGGCTGGAGCAGGAAGGGGGAGCACGTCATGCATCTGGCCACCTGATTGGTGTGCCTACAGAAGGAATGTCTTTTGTTTTTTCTTTTGCTCTTGAATTCAAAAGCTGAGGGGGGTAGATCTAACTGCAATAAGCTGATTGCTTATTGACTGGCTTATTACAGTGAATAAAGTGTTTTTTTTTTTTTGTTCTTCATTTGAAGAGCTGAGGAGGTGGGCCTCTGATCCATAATACTGGCCCAGGGTACTGGCTGAACCAGATATGCTTTTGAAGTTAGTAGAAGATACTATTTCAGTGGCCTGAGGATCAGCCAGCCAGAAGCCATAAAAGACCAATAAGCAAACATTAAAACAACAGCAGTCTGGACTCAAGTAAAGTTATAAAGCTGTTCATGTAACAAAAATCACTCAGCATCTGTCTTCTAATGCTGTATGCTTATACTTTAAACAAGCTTCTTACCATGAATACTACCCCCTATCTCTCAATATCTAGAACTTTGCACAATATTTCTGATTATGTCTACTATATTTTGGTCTGTCCCCAGTAAAAGTTGTGATTTTTGTTTTGGTAAATCACAAAGGACTACATTCATTCAGTAATGTCAGACATTAGAGATTATTTAAAAAAGTATAGTGTTTGGGGGCTTATTTCTTCCCATTATATTTGGCTGTATCTAGAATTCTTCTGCAAAAAACTTGTGAGGTACAGACTACTCCTTATGTTGGTTTTCATAATATACTTGTAAACTATACCAAAATAAACACTTTGCATTCTTTACTTCCTTTACATGTCACCATCAATGCACACTTATCTTCAAGCACCCTGAACTCCTAACAAAAATATAAAAGCTTTTATTAATAAAGAGCATCATGGCATTTAGACATAGATGATGTGCTCTCACTAGATTTTAAGCAAAGTTTTTTTTTTAATCTATAGCAGCACAGCAGGAAACATGGAAACAGACACTCTAGTAGCTCATCTAGCAGTGAATCATGGAACTTCTACAACAGCAAGAAAGAAAGACAACAGCAGCAGGATCGAAATCAAGGACATAGGCAGCATTCACAAAATCAACACGAAAGGCAAAACAAGGGCAAAAGGAGGAGCAGCAGCAGTGAAGAAAGTAGTAACAGCAGCAGCAACAGCAGCAGCAGCAGCAGCAGCAATGAAAGTAGCAACAGACGCTCTAGTTCTTCATCAAGCTCTTCTGCTGAGGATCAGAGGAAGAAGCACCAATCAGTCTCACACAATATACACAAACCTAATAGGCAGCAACAACAAAAACAATCCAAACACAGAAAGCAGCAGAGCAGCAGCAGCAGTTCTAGCAGCAGCAGCAACAGTTCTAGCAGCAGCAGCAGCAGCAGCAGTTCTAGCAGCAGCAGCAACAGCAGCAGCAGCAACCGTAGGAAAGGAAGTAGGTGGAGTCACAGCAGCAAAGACCAGCAACAGGTAGTATTATAGTAGTTCTTTGCTCCCATAATTTTGAAGAGAAATAGCATGTTGCAAAGCGTTACAATTGTTTTAAGTTTAACCTGAGTGATAAGAGATTTTCTTTTTAACCCTGTAATAGTGAAGTGTAACTTTAGGTCAGTACAATGATTTCTGTAATATAAACAATGAAGGGAAAAAAGAGCACTGAGATATTTTTTCTAAACAAATTCATGCTAAGTGAGTCAAGCTCTACTTTGCATTTCTAAGAGATGATTCTCTTTGCGCACTACAATACCCCCAATTCCAACTCATTTTCACATAATTTTCTTTATAGGTATCATAGCCACACTGCCCTCTACCAACAACAGCCCAAAGGACAAAGACAGTGACACTCTTAAGTTATACAAGGGTCTAAAACAAATTCATCATGTACCATCATTCATTAATGCCTATTATACAATGACTGGCCATTAATATTCAAATACAAACACACTGATTGGTAAGCTGAACCAGGATGCCCATTGTAAATTGTGAATATAGCAACAGCAAAAAGTCCGGCTGCTAAAGTATCATTGAATGGCCAAACTTTCTTGAGTGAAACTTTACTATACATCACTTGTCAGGCATAAATACAATAAAAACAAAAACTGCAACTTCCAAACAGTCTGTAAAAAACCTTTATTAAAGCAATCTGAGTGCTTTCATCCAGACACAATTACAGACTTTATTAGATTATTCAGATCTCTGATGAAGTCTGTAATTATTTCTGGATGAAAGTGGTCAGATTGCGTTAATAAAGTTATTATTACAGACTACTTGGAAGTTGCAGTTTGTGTTTTTATTTTACTTATGTCTGACAAGTGATGTATAGTTAGGTTTCACAGTGAGAAGTTATTTTAGTGTGGAGTGAACATCGCAAGTCTGATCAGTTAACCTGAATGCTCAGGGTTGACTGATGTACCTTTTTCTTTTAAAATAAACATGTTGGGAAATATGCAGATATGCAAGACTTTATTGGGACATTTATTTAGAAAAAAATACTGTGGATGTAACAAACACATCGTGAAGTTGAGGCTTGAATTAGCAACAAAATTGCCTTTACTGACATAAATGGAAAGTAAATAATCCACACTGCTTTTTGTTAAGGACTGACTAACGTACATGGTGTAATCTCTTGCGATTTGACAAGAAGTCCATTCTCTGTTCAGTGTGGCCTGCTCACAGCAAATGAACTTGGAATTACCTGCCACACACACTTGTGTGTGTGTGTGTGTGTGTGTGTGTGTGTGTGTGTGTGTGTGTGTGTGTGTGTGTGTGTGTGTCTGTATTGGCACTTGGTTTATACTGGCTGTGTTACTGTTCTGAGTGATGTGAACACCTGTAGAGGTATATCTTTGTTAGCTGGGATATATATAAGCTTATTTGGTGTCCTTGCTGTACATTTATTTACTGTCTGTAGGTTACAGTTTTTTTTGGGAAAAAAAATAGTAGCAAAGAACATTATTTCTCTGTTGCTTGCATTATAAATGAGTGATGTACTGTTTAAGCCTGGGAATGTGTGTCCCATATGCATGCGCACTACAACCTCAAAGGGTAGAATCCATGGAAGAACACCACGGCAGCAGACATTATTTAAGAAAAGTAAATATTTTTTTCATAAATAATGTCATTTTATAAAAGCAATAACCCATGCTTGGGTGTGGGTAATGCTAGATTTATCCATGGTTGGCTTTGGTCACTTGGGCTTTGCCCTCCTGACCAATCCGTGCCAACCATGGGTAAATCCAGCATTACCCACACCCAGCCATGGGTTATTGCTATACTAATTAATGTACCACCCTCCATTTATATGTCACAGTTTAGTAACTCTTTGAGTTCACATATCTGCAAATTCATAAAACAGTCATTAATACATACAACAGCCATTTCTGTGCATATTTATACTACTAAATCAATCCTGATTTCTTCATACAGCCCTTCATATGACAACAGTTATGTTTACATCCACTTCTTAATTTTGCTACCATCCCTTAACATTTTACATGAAATAGTTCAGTTCTCCCTTTGGTATCTCAAGTTTCTACTCATCCATAATCCTTAACCACTCAATCCACAATCTTCTCTCTTATATAATTAGCAAAATCTTGTCATTTAATATTAATATATTTGCCTTCCTCCACAAAATGGTGATAATTTACTGTCATTTCTATCTTCTGCTTCCCTCACCTAGAAGACCTACCTGAAGCAACATAACCAACAGCACTGTTACTTGCATTACTTATTTCAAATGCAACTTTTACAGTGTCACTCAGCATAGTCAACTTAGCTTCAGCATTCCACCTAATAAATTGCTTCTAGACCTTTCTCCAAACTTTGCATACCTTACAGACATTTTCCTCTCTTAAAGCATAAAGTTCACATGACCTCCTGAGCATTCCAATCAATTGCACTTCCAAGAAAATGCTCCAAAGCCCTCTTTAAACTAGTTCCTATATTTCTACTATGCTTGCTATGTGAAACTAACCCTAGATCCATAACTAATCCCTTCCATTGCCATTCTTTTTTTACATTCTACAAGGTTACAAAATCCTGTCCTACCCCGTTCCCCATTCAAGAAGTTATAAAAACTATAACAAGTAAATGTATTTTTTATCAAGCATTTACAGTAAATAGTTAATGTCTCAGACCTACATTAGTATTTTTCTTGGGCGCAAATACATTTTTAATGTCTGACCAGGAAACAAAAGGTAGGTAAAGGCACCACTTAAACTACCTCCAATAATGAATTTTACTCAAATTAGCTTCTCATTAACATTTGTAGTCAAACGTCTCACCCTTATATCTGGCTGTAGCCTATCATACACTCTCCCTTCCATAAAAAAAATCAAAACCTCATTTTACAACTTGTAATTGTATGTTTTCTCTACATAGACCTCATCATACTAGAATATATTAGTGTGAATCTACTAGGGCAGATAAAATATTAATATATTCCTGGCTCACTGAGTACTTATTAAAGTAGTAAATGAACCACTGAGGTCAATTTCACACTGCATCAATTCATTTATAAGTAGGACACCACAAAAGGTCCCCAATTTAAAAAATATGGTCTGCATCAATAGTTTGCCCACCTGCATTTTCTTGCAAGCATTTCTTCAGATCTTTGGGTCAGATATTTTCCCATTTTAACTAGGCTGCTAAAACTCAGTCCAAAGAAATGGTTGTCAAGAGAACAAAAGCCATATTTACTCTTACGGACTGAGCCTGAAACATTGGCAAGTCTCTCAAACCCTAAAACATGCAGTAAATTCATTCCTCTGTGAAGAATATGAAGTCCTGCCTAAAAAGCAGTTCAGATTTCACAACACATCCCTTTCTTAATACTAGTAATCCACTTTCCTATCTCAACTTCAGTCTTCTCAAGACAGGAAAATATTATTATTGACCAAGTCTCCAGTTCCATCTCTGAAATCTCAGATTTCATGCATGCTAGCAATGTCTTTTATGTTCACTAACAACTTCCATGTGAACTTCTTAAAACTTCCAACAACACCATTTCCCATGCTGTAAAATTCTTCAAGGCACAATATTTGTTTTCCCTTTATTCTTTCTTCTACTTTCTTTATTAAAAAAAATTAAAAAAAAAATTTAAATCTTTCTTGACCAGTGTGGGAAAATGCTATTGTTATTCCCTCTTGCCAAAATATGGAAACCTTATTCTGCTGCTCACTACAAAAATATCCATCCTACCAACATTACCTAAGGTGATAGAAGATGTCATTTTTAATCAGTTGTGCTCTTGCATAGAAAAACATGCAGTATTGTTCATATATAGAAATGGCATCTGAACTGGTTGCTGCACAGTCACTGCAACATTCCAAACTACATTATTATTATCATCATTATTGTGGACAAGAAGAAACCTTATTGGTTCCATAATTATGGGCTTAATAAAGATTTTTGAACTTGATGATCTACTGTTCCATGACACTCTTTCAAGTGCTACCTCTAGTTAAATAATTACTTGTCAAAGTAAATCATTTTATATTAAATAGGTAAATTGCTTTAAAATGCACCTCAATTCTCAAGGAATCCCAAAAGCATCTGTGCTAGCCTCACTTCTGTATCCTTTTTTAACAATTTACTACCAATAGATTTACCAAAATTTTGAATTATACTCTATACTGATAACATGTTAAAATGCAAATCTATCTCCTGTTATAATTCCATTAAAAATGAAAGTGAACTTGCCTTAATGACAATCTGACTATAAGGTATGACCAATTTCTAAAAAAACAATAAACCAAAAGCAATGATAGCCCTACTGAATAAAACTTTCCAAGATACTACTATGTTGGTATACTGTGGACAGCAATAAAAATCCAGCAGAGCACATTAATGTTTTCAAGCATCTCGTATTCTGGCTTGATCATCATCTAAATTTCCATTATAACCTTGAGCAAACCTAATTTAGAATCCAAACACTCCTTTTCTAGATTTGAAAGGTTTCTCTCTTCTGTCCCACAAAGGTAGAAGAGCAGTTGGTAAAGGAATTCTGCCAGCATCAAAAGGTTAATCACCATAGCCATATACCTTGAGCACCATTGCAAAGTTTAGTTGATTTGATACACCCCCCTGAAAGTGGTTCATCCATGATGCTATCACGTAACATAGCAAATAAAGGGCCAACTCTCTTTGGCTAAACACCTTAAATTAGGTTATCATTTTAGTTGAAATTACTTTTATCCACAGTTTACTTAAGAATGTTTTTTTCTTTCTTTGTTTAACAAGGGATTTCATTGTAAACTTGAAGTAAGGATGAATATGCTAGTATAAAACTTTATAGGCATTTAAAAAAACAGTCTGTGCAAAAGATTCACTCTGTCAGACTGTGCGCAAAAGCATTAGATATGTCAATCACATGTGATTACCTGCTATGGAGTTCATTTTGTTTATTCTACACCTTAATGGGTTTTCGATGGATTTATTGATGGATGGATAGTTAAATGATTGTATGCATGTCATTAACAAGACTGAGATATGTTAAAAAGTATAATTTTAAATATTATACCCTTGCAAGAAAAATGTGAATGTTAAGTATTTGGATTTCTACAGATGACTATCAAAATGATAAAATGAACTATTGTATCTGATTTATGCTATAGAAAGACAGATGTGCTATATACCCAATAAGCAAATGTAGTCCATCATTAAAGGGTCTCATCAAATGGTAGGTTTTACAGAGAATATATGGAATCATTAGTTGTTTCCATGTAGATGCATATCAGAGTCTAAAAGGGAAAATCAAAACAAACACATAATGCAATGGTTGTGATTTATTGTTATTTCAGAATCTTCTGGTATGTCTATAGAGAAAAATGACACAATGCATCATCTGCAATGTGGCAGAACCATTGATGGCACTGAGCTGTATACATACACATCAGCATGTTCATTTCACTAATATTCACTTATAAAGTGTCAATCTGCAAAAATATTATGCAGGTTCCTTTTGCTCCTAGGTCATACTTGGAAGCAGTATGGCTTAGTCTGCCTTGTAGCCAAGTGATCCTTTCAAATCTAAGATCACAAAGTAGTTTTATCACAACTTTCCAGCTTCTGAGAAGCATTATGGGAAATGTGATCAGAAAATGCATCCTCTTCAGTTTAAAGTATGTCACCATTTTTGCAAGTACAGCAGCTATATAAATTCTATACACATTCTATACACATTTTATATACACTCTTTTACAGGAGCTCATACATTTGTAGAGACATTTGCTCACATTACTTCTAATTCTTTCACAATTCAGCTTCATTCAATGCCTTGTCCTTCATTTGACCACGACCATCCTATGCTATGTTTACACGTTATTATTTTCATGTATGATGGATGTTCTGTATTCTGTTCATTGTCTATTTTAAAATGCCATTACACATTTTCTTTTTCTTGAATGGTGTTTTTAGAAAAGGAAGAAAGAAAGAGCGAGTAATTGCAAATGAGCTCTCACTAATCTGACCTAACACCCTCATTGGTCTTTCTATTTGGTGACACTTGTCTGTATGTATCCTGGACCACTTCTGACTATCTTCCTAGGTTGACTACATTTTATGTTTTCAGACGCTGTTAATTCAGCATCACTGCCCTGTTTTTTTAGACAAAAGTACTTCATTATTCACCCTGAGCATTTCTCCCTTTACCCACTTTGACTTAAATGCATGTTTGAAAATCACTATAATATAAATGACAATATAATTTTTCTGAAAAAGAAAATACTGGATTGGATTATAACCTTAAAAAAAGAGTCTCTGGACTCAATAAAACAGGTTCACGGATGAATATGTACCCTGTAAATGTACTAAATGTTCAAATTTTGTAGAACAAGTTTTGCCGATGCTTAGTAGATCCAGGGTTCAAAAGTTTATAACATTTTCATTAAAGAAATTCACTGATTTTGGGAGATTGTACTTAATCTTAGATTTCATGAACTTGATGATTCTTCTTCCTTTTGCAATAGTTTTCTTTTACGTCTGTGTACTCTCAGGAGTTAGCAGAATTATTGCTAGTTTTAGGCCACAAGTACAGCAAAAGATTTCTTCATGTTAATGATTTTGTAAAGTCTTGGATATAATCCACATGTGAGGGTTCCGGCTAGTTATTATTGTAGAGTTACCAGTACTTCAGTCATCTTTTCTACCTTCTGCTAAGTCTATTTGTAACCTGAGTGACCACATATGACCCAGCTGCTCATCATTCAAGATTGACTATAAGATCAGGTTGAAGGAAATGCTTTTGAAATAAAGACCAGCCAAATCTCTCTTAATTATAAATGCCCCTGTTATTCAGTGGTACACACAACAGTCATTAGCTTATTTGAAAAGACATAGCCTTTTCATTCACAGCATTACTGTTAAGTGGATTCAAACAATGTCACAGTGCTTTCCTGAAGAAAAGATAATGTGAATTCTGTGATCACTGCTATTTGAAAATCTTACTTGCAGCATATAGATTTATCCTTTGGCAAACATTTGGCTGGAATGTTCTATAAAGGTGCATCAGAACCATGATTCAAGCCTTAGAAACTACAACAAATGCGTTACCCCTTCATACCTGCTTGAGTCAGTATTAGAATCACACAAATTTGTAACTTTTTGAGTAAATCTGTGAATAGTAAGGAAGTTCCTTCATATGTACAGAATTCTGATATACTTTTCCCCGTATCTCCTTGCTAAATTAGTTGGAATCTAATTTGTCCTGGCACATATACAAATCTAAGTAAAATGTTCTCTAGCCTCTAGTGCTCCCCTTCTTCTAGTTGCCTTCCCATTAAAGTCCCATGATTTTATTGCTACATTACCTTTCAGATATAATATCTAGAAATTATTTTACATGCCTTCTAATTCATTCAGCTATAGACCTTTTTCTATCCATGATATGGGCCTAGTGGCTACTTTGTCTCATCTTTCACTTCCAGGTCCCAACTCTTTCTGTTTTTCCAAATTTGTATTGGTTTAACTTTTACTGTCATTTCCTTACTAAGCTTGTTTGCCCTTCTGCCAGATGAAGATAATTATTGCTTTTTCTGTGTCTTTAGTATGCCACATGCATAGTTAGTATCACAGGGCTTCTCTACACTTCTCTCTACCCTGACTCTTACAAGTAGTTCACTCGACTGGCCTTGCAATTGGAACTTTTCAAAAATACCTGTCTTTTTTTTCTTTGTTTTATTGAATTTCTTTTGTACTGAAATGAATCAGAACATAATGCGACCACTGGACTCTGGATAAACCTCCATTTATACATCCAGTACTAGTTTTTGTCTGCTGAACTCTACATGGAATTTTGTCTTACTCCACAGACTTCCCAACAACCTTTCCTTCTTACAGTTAAGTTCTTGATTATGTTTATGTTCAAAGCACCTAACTCTTCTCTTTGTCTTGGTTACTGAGATCTACTGATCACAACTACTCAAAAAATTACTGCATAAGTAAAAGCCTTTTGATGCTTAGTTATTGTTAAGAATTTATGTGCATTATTTATTTTGAGAAAAAGAGATAAATAATAATGAATATTAAATCATTGTTTATTTTTGTTTATTAAGGATTTCTCTTCAATGGATGTATTTAGGTACAGTTTCAAGACAACTCCTAAACAGAAGGTAAGACATACCTTGATTTAAAATGTGTTTATCTAATGGCACTTATAAAACTAACTATAGTGAAAACTACAAAGGGTTTGATTCAGTTGTGACGAGCTGCATATCCTTTACCATGTTGTGCTTTTGTAAACAATGCTTGGAGCAGTACAACTTCCAGCCTTAGAAGTATGCTTAGAATGGGAACCTTAAAGTTTGCATTTATTAATCCTATCTACCTATGCACAGGAAAGTAAAATATATCATGAATGAGCTTACTAAAATAAAAAAATGTCATTTTTCCTCTCAAAGAATTATTTACACCATTTCTTACTGTAGTAAAAATGATTTATCTGTGATTACTGTTCCCCTTTATATTAATAATATATTTTGTTGATAATATCATGCTATAAATTACCTCTCTCTCTTTTGATAACCTTGTCACCTGTGATAGTCTGATGTCATGTCCAAGCAAGGTACATAATTAACACATTATTATATTATTTGTTGTGCAGTATTTTCCTATTTAACTGCATTGCTGTATGCTAATTAACATATTGCACTTGTTCTTGCTGTATTTGTATTTGAAAACTTTGCAGTTCATGATTTTACCACCTTATATGAATGCTGAATAAAAGTATACTCATCCATTAGCTATGAAAAGTAAGCCTATTCACCTTCTTACGAGTGCTGTGTGAAACTGAAAGAAATAAGGTGGTTTAATGTAAATTTAATTTAAATGTTGCTCATTTTGAAGCCATGCAAAGTTACATTTTGACAATAGAACTGTCAAAGTTCTCCCTATAGCTCAGTTGTATTGTATAGATCTCATAGGATCATGAAATACAAGGCAATACCAACTGTCATGTTGTATTCCTTTTCTCAAGAAGGGTAAAACAGGGCAGTCCTAGAGTAAATTTAAGGGTATGCATACACTCATCTTGGTTTTAATATGAAGGATACAAGGGTGTGACTTTGTTGAACTTGCAGGGAGAATTAGTTCCAGAGACTGGGTAGGCACTGAGTAATAAATTTGTTTCTCTACATTAGTGCATAAAGTAGGTCAACCTTCAGTAAATCATACAAAGAAGGAGGAGAGACTTGGAATTTTGTTGAAGCAGGAGCAGAAGAATTGGAATTGTGTTGAAGCAGGAGCAGAAGAATTGGGCTTGGATAAAGAAGTGTTTTTTGAGTTGCATTCTTAATTTGGAGTTAATTATTGATTTCCAGTTAATGGTTAAAGTTTGCCAAAGAGTAGATGCTTGAGAGAAGAAAGCATGTACAGTGCTATGGAATTTGGTTCTGGGGTAATAAGAACTGGGGTTGCTTGTGAGTAGTGTCTCAAGTTGCATGAGCAGTTTTTTTACATGAAATTTAGCTGCAAGGGGAGAAAATGTCTGGAGCTAGAGTAGTCTGCAGGGTAGAGCTGACCTTTTCTAGGGTGAGACTGTGATGCTCATAGAGAGGAGAGTTTGTAATTATTTTGAAGATGGTGTTAAAGGTTGTCTGAAGTGTGAAGGTGTTTTTCCTGGAGGTAGAACTGAAAATGAGAAATCCATATTCAAGCTTTGAAAGGAAATCTCATTTGACAATGGCTGCTCTGGTTGGTTGGGTTAGGAAAGAGAGATCTTTTGAACCCAGAAGAGGAAGCAGTTTAGTTTTGGTCTAATTTTTCAATGTGGAAATTTAGGAAATGAAGAGCCACCATCCTAAGTAACTGAGACTGGAAGCTGCTTCTATGGATACGCAATGTTAAGTCAAAGCCAATTAGAGTCAGTTGAATTTTCTGTGGTGTCCCAAAAAGCATTGTTTTAGTCTTCTAAAAGTTGAGAAATATTTTATGATTTATAAACCATTAGTGGAGCTCATGTATGTCACACTGGAGTTGGGAATGAGTGTTGGTGTGAGAATGAGTTAATTGGTAAATGACCATTTTGACAGCCTAGAGGATGACTGGGTAATGTGGAGGTCACAAGGAAGTTAATGAATCTGGAGAAGAGGAGGGGGATAAGAATGTACCCTTGTGTTACATCTTTGGTAATAGGTGCAGATTCTGATTTGGGGGATCATGTTTTAATGTTCAAGTGTCTCTCAGTGGGGAGGGTTTTAAACCAGGAATGGTATCTGGAGTAAAAGTGATGCCAAATGCCTTTGTGAGGATGCCTCTATCAATGCTTTGCAGGATGTCATAAACTGAGGACCAAAGTTGTGTCATAGTACTTCCTCCAGCCAGAATCCACACAGTTTGGAGGATAGCAGATCTTATTGCTAAATAAATATAGAGAATTGGTTGTAGACTATATTTTCTAGACTTTGCCAGAGTTGGGAGGATAGATATTGGATATAAGTTAGAGGTATCTTTTAGGCTGGGTTGTTTTAAGAGAGGTGTAATAAGAGCAGTTTTCCATAGATGATTTCTACAGTGATGTATGAACTCAAATATTGCACAACTGTAGGGAAAAGAGACACTTCTTTCACCCAATATTTTATTGATATTGGTCTAAAATACACAAAGAGATTTTAATGGAAATAGAAATTGCTCATCATATTCTTGCTTCAATTAAGCACACATTTTATTAAGGCATAGAACTTCTGGCAACTCATATGACTGAATTACATCAACCATGGCATTTTTACTTACAAAAAAAGGTTCTTGAATTGTATTAGATGAAACATTTGTGATCTTATGACATAGCTTCATGGGTAAAATTGGTGCCTTCTATTAAACAAGATGATGGCTTCATTGTTTAGGTTTTATTAATTAAATATTATGCCCTGCCCATAAAGCATTTGTGCATTTACTTCCTGATTATGCTGAGTTGCTGACAACTTTATGCAAAACAGCTTTAGAAGAAAATTGCTTGATGAAATTCAGGCATGAATTATTCACAAAAAATACTCATGGCTGAAATTCTTATGTGCAATTTCTATGCCATCCATAGTGGTGTCAGACTCCTCTGCTCAATCTCTTTCTCTTTGTCATTTTATTTAGGAATGTATATGTAAATAACAACTCAACAAGTAATTTTACTATCAGAGGGGATTGCACTCTCCTGATTATCCTATTGTTACTGGTCAGGATGTAGAAAAGGCAAACCTCATCGCTTCTGCTCTGACAAGCTACTTACATTTATAAACAATGTAGCACTCACATTACCAGTGATAGCCCACCAACTATTTCAAGCAGCATGTATTTAGTTACTGGTGTGTTATACTCCAATACTAACCTTTAAATTATATTTGTTTGTATAGATGTCCAGGAGTCAAAGTTCTACACAAAGACAGCAATTTTCTTCTAGCAGCAGCAGCAGTAGCAGCGGTTCCAGCAGCAGCAGTTCTAGCAGCAGCAGCAGCAGCAGCAGCAGCAGTTCAAGCAGCAGCAGCAGCTCTTCTAGTAGCCAGTCTTCACAGCAGGTTAGTTTTTAGTAAATAGGCCTGTTTGCCCTGTATTACTGTTATGAAAAGTCACTTAAAAAATGCTGTTGTTATTGAAACAAGAACAATATGCTAAGGATATTGAAATGATTAAACTTTCAGATTTGTTATGTAATAAATTAACGTATTGATGTATCCTCCATACTGAATATGTACCAAGACTTTTCATTCAAAATATATTATCTGCATTCATTGTGCCAGTTATCCATTTGTGAAATTAATTTATTGTTGTTTGCTAATTTCAGATCCAGTTCCTAGGAGACCGTACAGCACCAGCAGTTGTGATTATAGTTCGGGCCAAGAGGAGTGATGGCAAACAGCAAGGCTACCAAATTGCTACTTATGCAGACTTCAAAGGACCCAAACCCAGAGTTCAGCTATATGCAGAGGAAATCTCCAAATCCGGCAGATGGAAAGTGTGCGCTGATGCAGCAATTCCCAGCAATTACAAAGCAACCGTAAATAAGAAATACAATTTTAATAAGCATTTCATATGAGTCACTTTGTACCTCTATTCCTTTCTTATTCAAACATGTAATTTATTCCCATTTTAGGCAACTATGAAGTGGGGCCAGAACTGCAAAGACTTCATGATCACTGTTAAGGCAAAGACGGGTCAGTTTGCATCCCATCCAGCTGTGCAGCTGAAGCTAGAATGGAGCAGGCTTCCTCAGATGGTAAAAGAAACTGCAAAAATGTAAGAAATCTATCTGTCATTATATGTATTATAATACATTATATGCATTTTCTATCTGTGAGAGTGACTGTTTATATGTGTGCATTCTCCGTACATTCTCCATTAGAATGAACAGCTTCTATACACTGCCAAAGGAACTGTCTTTACAATAGTATGCCATCTTTGAAAATATTTATGTAACATGTTTACATGCACTTTAAAAGAATAAATGCGAAACACTAAGTGTTTTTTTCTGTTTTCAGGGTTGCTGACTATGTTCCAGGTGTTGCTTTAATGTCAGGATTCAGTTATAAAATGCAGAGCAACCCCTCTCGAGAGCTGTCAGCAGTTTTAGCTGCAACATCTTCAAGAACTTTGGATTTAGCCTTCAGATTACCAAAAGTATGAAACAGTGTGCTCTATATGTGTTTATTCAAATTGCATAATGGTTACAGTATTTCAGTTCACCAATCTATTTTCTATGGTTGTTGCAGGAAACCTTATATTACAGAGGATTGCAAATACCAATTACATTGCCTATAACTAAGGACACCACTGGTGCCCAGTTACCTGAAGCTGTGCTACGTACTCTGCATGAACTTCCGGAACTGATAGCAACAGCAGATACAGGTTTGATATTGATTTCATTTCAAATATTTAAAACATACATAGTTTGTATGCTGGTAACACTGTACTTATAAATGTAGGTCAGATTTTATTATAGCCTTGAAAAAATAAGTCCATTTTTTTCACAAAATCTGAAAACATTCAGTAACAGTCTTTTTGTCAAAAGAAATATAACGAAGTAGAAAAAAATGAAGAATTTAGAGGACCATAGCTTTAGTTACTTTTGATGAAGAAATTAATAGCAATACAATAGTTGCAAGGTCACTGGATAATCCTTGGTGAAAAGTGCTATTATTTTAAATGTAGGTTTAAGCTATTTCTAATGGAACCGTTATATAAAATTATAGGTTTAAAAATGATAAACTAAAAGTACCTTTACAGAAACTCATTTTAATGGATGTTTAGAACGGGGTTTAAATGTCTGTATGTACATTCATTTTTACACGCAGTTCTCATTTTCCTCACTTATGCAGGTTAATGGTACAGCATTATTTCACATTTTATATTTGTCTTGAGTAGAAATGTTTATTGGCTTGCTGCCTAGATATAAAAGCTGCATTATCTGACATGCAATCTCAGGGTTCTTTTTTTGTCTTTCTTGCCAGTCAAAACATCTTATCTTGCATGTATTCATTAGATCCTTTCACTCCCCCATTTTGCATAAGCAGCACATAAAGGGGAAGGGCGTCACTGACAAAAATCAGCAGCTCTAGGCCAATCATGGTACTGAGTAATGCACAAATGGGCAATGAACATTACTTTTAAAGACTGTAGTAAAGGAATTAAAAAACAATAAGTTTGCCCAATATTTATCAGCATACACAAATGATAGATCTGTCATGACATGTAACCAGTTACTCTGTAAGAATGCACTTATAGGTTCATAGGTTCATACTAGGCTATCTGCCCTAGGGCATTTATAAGCCTAGCCAGAGTGTGTTTGGCTTTCGCCACCCATTTTAAATTAATTTTGCTATGCCCTTTTTTGAGGTTAGTATACTGTGCTTCTGTCTAACAGTGACACAGAAGTGATACCCGGGGTAAACCTATGATCTCCCATCCACTCATCAAGATTCCTCTTGAAGAGAGTCAATGAGGGACTCTGCCTAACCTGGACTGGGATTTTATTCCAGAGTGAAGGGAGCCTCTGGGTTATGAATCTGTCCCTCCAGCATGTCCTATTTATTTCAGTGCTGAGGTTCAAGTCTCTCGAGCGCATATCTCAATGGGATTTGGATTTTCTGAGGTGCAGCATGTCCATTAATTCCGGGTTGGACATGGCTTTATACGTCAGACACAGATCGCCTCTGAGCAGGCGGTATGCCACTGAGTAGAGCTGGAGTTTCTTTAACCGGGCAGCATATGGCATCTGTTTGAGCCCTTTGATCCTCTTGGTGAGGTACTTTTGGGGTCTTTCCAGTTGCTGCAGGTGTCTGGTAAGGTACATCCCAAAAGGGGCATTGTACTCAATTATGGGCCTGATGAGGGATGACAGTAGAATCAAACAACCACACAGATGTAGACTGTATAGCAGCTTTTTGCTGAAACAAATCAAAACAGCTAATTGTCAAGTTGGTGAGGTTAGGTTTATTTAAATCCCTTGATGGTGCATAGTAGTACAACAAGAAAATAGAACATGGAAGTGCAGATGAAGATCTGGTTGGGGAACATCATGGTATTTGATAGCAGGGTGTCAAGGGTAAATCCTGTGCTCTTGCCTTTTTAGTCTGTATGTATTGGACATAAAATTCCATCTGATATCTTCTATTGCCTGTATGCTATGTTAATTTCAAAAGATCAAGTGAAACTCTAATAATGATTATAGGACTTGTGCAGCTAAGCTGTGGTGAATAATAAAGTAATTAATATAGATTAGACTAAGCCTGTGTCTTTTGTCCCATCATACTTCCAGTATCATAACAACCTTGGTAGAAAAGAAACTGAACTTATGTTTTTATTTTGAGATCTTGGCACAAATGCCAAATTTTAGTTATCACATTAATAATGTCATAAAAATGCAGTAAAATCACAGGCTATGACAGATAATTTATCACTGTGCACATTAAGTTATGAAGGTGATATAGGAAAAATGATAAAAGTATTAATCGGTTTTCTTGGTGAGTGGTAGGCAGCTAGAATAAATTACCAAGAGAGTGTAAGAACTGTGATAGTCAAGCAATATTTAAGAAAGTTATTAATGATTTCCAAAGCGGATCATGCTATGATGATTGACAGGCTTCAAGGACCTTCAACCTCTACTTTAGACATTACTATTTTGATGTCATAATAGAAGTATAATATTACTAAATGAAAAATGGATGCTGCTTTCAATAATGTGCTGTTATAAAAAAAATGAGACCTACACTGTGATTTATATTTATCATTAAAATAACATACAAGCTATAGCATCAGAATGCTAAAATTGCCTTTGTAAGCATATTATGTAAACTACAGTTATATATATTTTCAGCTGAGTGCACAGCACAAGAGAACATGGTGAAAACATTTAACAACATGAAACTGGAGTATGAAATGGCTGAAGGTTGTCATCACATCCTGGCACAAGATTGCAGTCAGGAACTAAACTTCCTTGTCATGATAAAACGAGCTGTGGGGTCTCCTGAAAAGAAAGCAGTTAATGTAAAACTTCCTGACCTGTAAGTATCATGTATTCAGAATGCAAGCATACATCTCCACTTACTGGCTAAGTTTTTATTTCCCTGAAAGCATCACGATTATTTGCAGAAGGATACTGCTTTTCTTTGTTAACATTGCACCCATACCTTTCAACTGTACAGATTTTCACAGAATGTCCAGATTTTTGTGTCATATTTTGGGTCTGTTTCTCATAAAATTGTGGTTTTCTGGCAAATCATTGAGGGTTGAAGTCAGAAAATAATGACAGGTGTTTGAGTTTAAGACTTTATATCCTTCAAAAATTTCATGCTAATAAGAAACTTGTTGTTCTATCAATTTTCTAAGTTTGTAAGAGCAATATTTAAAAAGTGTCCCTCTTTTTGGTCCTTTGTCCCACCATTATTGATGGCTTTGTCCAGATTTCTTGCTCTGAGAAGTTGAGAGGACCGACTGCATTCCCACTCTTGGATATATAACTAGCTTTTGGGATAACTACAGTTTGTAGTATTGCAATTAAGTACTGTTTTCAAAAAAAACATTTATCCAAACTGTAAGGATTCCAGAACAGCTTTTGAGTGTGGAGACAGGTTAGCCCCCCTCCCAAATCCTCAGATATCAGGACAAGCTCTTCACACCTTCCAACTAAATCTGACTTCTCTGGAACAGTATAATCTGGATAGGTTATATGTTCATAGTGGAGTTGTTTTAATTTCTGCTCAGTTCTATAATATTTTATGGATAATTGTATCATGCTTCCATAGTTCTCAGCTCACATATACCGCACTTTCTAATCATGCTTCCATAGTTCTCAGCCATGCTTCCATAGTTCTCAGCTCACATATACCGACTTTTCTAATCATGCTTCATAGTTCTCAGCTCAGCCTTTCTAATCATGCTTCCATAGTTCTCAGCTCACATATACCGCACTTTCTAATCATGCTTCCATAGTTCTCAGCTCACATATACCGCACTTTCTAATCATGCTTCCATAGTTCTCAGCTCACATATACCGCACTTTCTAATCATGCTTCCATAGTTCTCAGCTCACATATACCGCACTTTCTAATCATGCTTCCATAGTTCTCAGCTCACATATACTGCACTTTCTAATCATGCTTCCATAGTTCTCAGCTCACATATACCGCACTTTCTAACATAAGCATCAAGCTCATCACTGTGATGACACATTCCACCAAGCTAAACAGTGTTTTCCACAAATTTAACTTCCTTTCTAACATTGAGAAATCAATTCATCAAGCAGTTTTGTCATCATATAAAACTTAGTAATGATTTTGTTTCTTTGTGGAAAAGCATGTTTTACACATTGCACATTTCTCAATTGTCCATTTGTCAGTATCTTTGTCTCAAATGGTTATTTATTAACCTAATGCCTTACCACATGCTGCTAACCAGGTCATTCCCAACTGTTAGAATGTTTAACCATCAGCAATCTTTCAGCTATTTGAGACTATAAAAATAAGACATTTAAATATAATGCAGCTCAGGTGGGATTCTAGATCATAACTTAAGAATATGTAATACATCCTCCAACAAACCACTGAGGGCCACCATCACTTCTTGATGTCTTTTTGATGCCCATTCAGCCATCTTGGCATTACCAGTAAGTCACCGGTCATCTGGTCACCTTCCTGTCATTGTCATGCATTGTCTGTTTCAGACTCCATTTTCTTAATGAAATATATGTGGGAAACAAAGGAGGATAGCAAAAAGGGGGAGAAAGGGGTAAGTCTTCACGATTTTTAAAGGGATACTTCTATGGAGAGAAAGATGGACAATCAGAAAAGAACACAGATAATATGTAATTTAAGGAAAACAAGATTGTAGATATTTGTTTATTCATTTATTTATTTGTATTTGTTTACTGGGGTAGTGCAGTTTTCAGCAATGACTATTTGCAGGCACAGCCTGGGTGAATAATATTTATAAGTGTATCAAAGAAGTTGAATTACAGTGGAAAAAACAGCACATGAAATAAAATATGTACCATGCATATTTACAGCAAAAATAAAGTAGAACTTAGATTTATGGTGCTCAACCAGGGAGAAAAGATGAAAACATGTGAAAGGAAGTGAAAGGCCCCTGAGTTTCAGTGTATATACATATATGCCATAGTGCAGAATAATGAGGTGCACTGAATAGGGGGAGGGGGATTCAGAGCTGATGAATTAATACTAATCATTTGAATAGGACTGTCTCAATTACAAGCATGAATATTCAGCGTTAATGTCTAATTGTAAGTTTCTGCATGAGTTCATGTCTGCTTGTAATAGCATGCTCACTGACATAAAGGACATACAGAATGTCTGACATTTTCTTAGAAAATGACATAACAGAACAAGTCATAAAGGGAGCCAAAAATGCATAACTAGGAACTGGACAGGGATAAAGTGAGGATACTTGTTCAAGCTCAGATATAATCTGCCCAGGCAGGTAATGACCTACCTAAACATTTTCTATACCTGATTTATCTATTTCTTGGTTGTGGAGCATCAATACCCCTCCAAGAAAGGAATTTATTTATTTATTTATTTACATTTGTTGACCGGGAATGTCCGACTGGACGTAGGTCCATTTTCAGTGGAGGCCCGGGGAGAAAAGCTCCACAGTTAAAATAAACAGACAGTAGTTACATTGGATTACATAGCGATTAACAATTTAACATAGCAATTACTTACAACATATTTACAGATTAAGAACATAGTACATCAGTAGACAACTAGAATCTTTATCTGTGAAGTACATAACAGACATTAACAAATGTTACAATAAGAAGTTCCTGCTGTATAATAAGTGCTAGTCTTATAACCATCTGAGCTTGCTATAATCAAAGTAGTTAGTGGAGTGGAAAGAAAGGTAGTGGTTGGATGGGGTGGGTGATATTAGAGTGGGAGTTGCAAGGGCATAGCCAGCATGTTTTTAGGTGCGCTTTTAGTAAAGTTTTGAAGTGGATGCATGATGGTACAGAGGTAACTGTGGGTGGAAGGGAGTTCCATAATTTGGCTATGGTGCAAGAGAATAGTGCTTCACCAGCAGAGTTATTGGCTTTAGTGATCTGCAAGTGATTTTTGTTGTTGGAATGGGTATAAAGCAGGAAACCACCCCAGTAGAACCTTAGTCCATTATAGAGCACCTCCTCACATAACAACACTCACATTTATCTACTTATTTCTTGACATTTGGATACTGGGAAAGTCTGATTGGGTAAGAGCCCATTTTCAGCAGAGGCCTGGCTTGAAAAGCCTCTAAGTATTACAAAACATTTTAAGAACAATAATTGTGCAGTCTTTACAAATAGTAAAAAAAAAATAATAAATATATTTTAAATAATTGTACCAAATTAGACATATGAAAGCATAGGTTAAGGGTAGGTACAAGTTATATGATAATGATTTAATAATTACAGAAATTTTAGCCAGTTTATAGAGAAATTTAAGGTAAGTTAGTATAATACAAACAGGAATCACAAAATGAAGTGAGAGAAAACAGGCTTATGATATATTTAGACAGAAAGCCATGGAAGAGAAATTGACAGAAGGAAGTGAGTGAAGAAAGGAGAGAAAGGGAGGGGGGGGGTGCAAGGTGTAAACATCTATTTGTCCATATTTAGGGATATATTTTTTCTCGGTATTGAGCCAGAATACAGTACACATTTGGCTAGGAAGTCTTTCAGAATGGTTTTGAAGGATGTGGCTAGGGTATTGACCTGATGGATACAGATAATAAGTTCTAGGCCTTAGAAACATGGCATGAGTACAGCAGATTTGATAAGTTTGTGTACAGAGAGGAAGTTTTGGTCATGATGAATCATAATGACCAATTATTAACATAG
Organism: Protopterus annectens; assembly: GCF_019279795.1. Lineage (NCBI taxonomy): Eukaryota > Metazoa > Chordata > Ceratodontiformes > Protopteridae > Protopterus > Protopterus annectens. The sequence continues at coordinate 1,358,617,173 of NC_056744.1, read as the reverse complement.
TTGTGTAAAATTTTATTTAGTGCTGGACAAACAGATGAATTCTGGATAATTTTATAGGTGATAAGAAACTGTGTATATGTTTGCTGATATGGTAGTGCTAACCAATTTAGGCTTTTTAGTGCTATGCAGTGGTGGGTTATGAAAGGGGTATTTGTTGCAAATTTAGCAACTTTGTTAAACCATTGTTAAAGTTTTGATTTTTGTGATGTCTGAAGGTTTGTATTGATGAGAACACCATAAAGAAGTGTGCGGATGAGAAAGCTTTTGGCTCTATAAAGCATCCCTAGTTTTTAATGAGTTTTGTTTTTTTTTTTGCAGTTTTATTATTCAGGTCAAATTTATTATTATCACCCACTGCCATCCCTGATAATTTCCAATGAGAAGTGACTTCAATGGTTGTATTATCCAGAGAGAGGACTTTCAATTTTGTTTTTAAGTGGGAGTGGGATTTGAAAGAAAAAAGTATTAATTTGTTTTTCTTCAGGGTTGAGCATGAGTTGTGAGTTGCAAAGCCATGTTTCAGTTGCTGTTAAAACTTCCAGAGTAATTTCTGGAGATGTGCCACATTGTCAGATGTGCAAATGAGTGTGGGGTTATCTGTATACTTTATTAGGGAGGCCTGTTGTGTGGATGTGTGGAGGGTGTTGGTGAGAATGTTAAGGAGGAGTGGACCAAGGACAGAGCCTTGCGATATACTGGTGGTGACTGGGAGCTATACAGAGAGGGTGGAGTGCCATTTGACTGATGCCTATTGGATAGGTAACTTTTGAACCATAGAAGGGTAGGCTAAGGGAGACTGAATGAGGATATTTGAAGTATAAGCTTGCTGTGACAATGGTGTTGTGTAGTCTAGAAATAAGGAGGGGACTAGTACTTGTATAGAGACATTAACATAACTATTCAACCTGTCACTATTTTTTTAACTATTAGAGAAAACCAGAGCACCCAGGAAAGCTTTACACAGGGATGGAAAACATTCAAACAGCAATCAAAGGCACCTGCTCCTTGACTCAGAAAGAGAACCAAGCAGCGTGTGGTACCTGTGTTAATTACTGCAGCACTCTGGCTGTAAAATGCAAATCTTATGCATCATGTATGTTATTACCAGCATTTTGACCACTCCATAAACTCATTTCCTCAGTTGTACCTTGGTCGCCTTGTTATCAGCACTCTTAACCTACCCCTGTGTATCTCTTAATGATCTGTCATAATCTAATGACAGGCATGGCCCTGTAATATCCCATTTTAATTATTTCATAGCCAGTGCTGCATTATGTTTTACTGTTCCTACGGTTCCTGGGATTTATGCTTCCTTTATTTATCACAATCATACTATGTGCCTGTCACACTGCTATAAGTTAGTAGGCAAATTATGTGGCTGCAGATCTTCATGAAACTGCTGATAAACATTTAATTCCAAGCTGAATCTGAAATATGTAAAGATGCAGTGAAGTCACAGGTCAGTTCTGAAACATGTTGGATGACAGCTGACTGTACCATGGCATGGACTGTCTAGTCTAATGAAATTATTTTAACAACCAATATGAGACATGCCCAGATGATTCTTTTAACTTCAGAACTTTTCTGTGGTTTGTTGCAAGGTATGACCAATATAGTAGAGACCGTTAGGGATTCCATATACATAAATGAATAACTAGATCAATAGCTAACTAGCTAGCCAGGGAGATAAACAGAGATAGAAAAATAAAACATATAGATTCATAGTCTATATAAAAAGTCATTTTATATGCTTAAGTGACTGAACTGTACTGCTTTTACCCTGCAGAGAACTTGAAATGGTACCCTCCAGTGATTCTGTCAAGGTGTTACTGAATGGTGTTGAAACACCATTACAAGCCGGTTCATCTCTGGATTTAACTGGTACGTATGTTTAGATGAAGGTGGAGATACCCAGTACTAAACAGATCTGTCTTTTTATTCTGGTAGCCTTTGTTTATAACAAAAACAATTCTAGTAGTATAATCAGTAACCTGCATTCTGCTGTGATATTTACAGTGCAAATTTTAGAATACTTAAACAAGAAAACATATCTGACAGAGCCTAATGTATAAATCACATTTAAAACAACAGAAATGCAAAAGTCTTATTTTGTAATTTTTTTTCTTTTGATAAGACAGCAATTCTCCAGATTTATTGAGGTGAAATCTGAACTCCTGAACATTGATACTTATTTATTATAGTAATACACAAGGGGCTCAAAACATTTTCAGAACAATGTAAACACCAAAAGAAACTTCCACAAATTGTGCTAAAGAGTAAAGAAATAGCAAAATTTGCTTTGCTTTATATGCCAGTTATATAGTGCATTTAAGCCATACTTTTTTTCTTCCAGACTTCCTTTTCCTCTGTGGTTCCTCTTACATGTTTCTAGATTTCCCTTTTAATGAGTTTCTCAAAGTTTTCTCATTCCCTTTAATGGAAGCCCAGTCCCATAATACTGATCATTACCCTTTTTTCTACAAAATCAATACCCACCTCACACCCTAGTCGCATGCTAATGTTTTTGTGTCACATCTGTTACAATGTACTACTCTGTAGTATGCCACTGTGTGCAGTGGTACATTCACCTTAATTTCCTCAATTACATCCCCTTTTGACTGTTGTAGAACAGTGTCCATACTACTACTTTTACCTTCCCATCTCTTCCTACACTCATCTTGCCTGGTCAAGTGCCTCCATTGGTTCATTTTCTCTCTCGCTTGACTCTAGAAGCTGGTATACATTATTCTGTCTCTGATAAATTAAAATCTCTCATTTAACAGTGGGTCATCAGGTAGCACAGTTGCCTTTGGTGTTGAAAGACCAGAGGATTGTAGGTTCTATTCCCAGTCCAGGTGATTGGATTGCTGACAAAGCAGTTCAGCATTAAGGGGATGCTGCACTCCTGACGGCATCAGACTTTGGATGAGATATTAAACTGAGGTCTCATCTGCATGATTTGGTGGTAGTCTATCAAAAAGAGCAGAGGGTGTTTCCCCAATGTCCTGGGCAAATGTTCCATTGCAGTATAAACACCACCTGAGGTCTCCCTTGGAAAGAGGCCACTGCCCTAATGGGACTAACCCAGTCAACAAAGAATACAAAAAAATACGCCTGTTTAGCACTACATCTTATCATAAGCTGAACCCTTCGAGACTCAAGCCAAAATTTATTTATTTATTTAATTTTATTTTGCATTTGTTAACAAGGATTGCCTGAAGCCCTTTTCAGGGGAGGCCAAGGGAGAAGTGCTCCACGTGACAAATTACAATAATGATTTAGCCTCAAGCTTTACATAGGAAATAGCAATAGCAATATATTTTAAGAGTATGCAGACTACCTACATAAACAAAACATAACATGCAAGCCCTTACATATAAAATTCACATCTTTGTACAAGTGCAAAAAAAAGCGGACATATGTATTTACATTGTAGCTGTTTATGTTGCATATAGTCATTTGTTTGAGAGTACGTGCACATTTTATCCTGGGGCTGAACATTGGCAGATCCAGGATTGTTTTCTGTGCTGTTTAAGATCTGGTGTAAAAGTTTAGAGTTATTTACTATGGGATGGAGTTCCAAATGTTTGAGACAGAGGTAAAGTAGAGTGCATCTCCTGCTGTATTTAGTGATTTATTTATGGTAAATAAAGTTTTTTCTTGGAAAAATAGATTTCTGATTGGCTTATATGCTGGATCACAGACGTAAGGGCTGGGTATATGTTTGAGTTCTATATTATATTGTGGACTACTAGATGTTGGGATTTGTGAAGGATGTGGGGGTAGTTTTCTCCAGTTTACTAGTCTGAGGACTTGGAAGTAGTGGATAAGGTAAAAGAAATTTGCAGCAAATTTTGTACATTTTTTATAACATGGCTTGGGTGGTGACAGATTTGTGAAGATTTTAGAGGTGTATACTAGCAGTGAGGAGTGAGTTTTTGCAATTGTTTCTTTGGCTGTCCATATAAGGAAAGGTCTAGTTCTGTACAACAAGCCAAGGTTTCGGTGTACTTTTTTGACTGCTATTTGGATCTGGAGATCATATTGCAGATTGTCATCCACTGTGACTCCAATAAGTTTAATGTGAGGTACAATTTCTATTTTAATGCTGTTGGATAAGGTGATGTTAAACTGGTCTTTACTTTGTGAATGTGATTTACAAATGAAAATGAGCAACTTCATTTTTTTGGGTTCAGTAATAGTTGTGAGTTGTCTAGCTAAGTTTCAATAGATGTGAAAGATTCTTGGATCATTTTTTATAATCTGTGCAGGGTAGGGATAGAAGAGATTAATGTATAATTCTTATATTGAATCGGAGTAGCTTGTTTGGCTGCTAAGTATATACCATTTATGAATACATTAGACAGAGCTGATTCCCATTCTGAATCCCTATGGTACACCAACTGTGACAGGTAGAAATGAGGAATATTCATCTTATTACTGGGCACCTTGGCATCTGTCTCATAAGTAGCTTTAAAACCAGGAGAGAGAGGTAAGAGAGAGGCCTACAGGAGATAGCTTTCTGTAATAATACATGATGGCTTGAAAGCTTCTGACAATTCAGGAAATAGTAAGGAAACTAGATTGCTGGAATGTCTGTTTTATTGACAGTGTCAGTAAAATGCAGTAAGGTTGTGCTGCCACTATGGTGGGACAAAAGTCATGCTGTGTGGAGTAAAGTAAGTTAAGTAATTGAATGTTTATGCTTTTTTAAAATATTTTTGATATGGAGGCAGTATACTGACTGGAATGAAATTAGCGCAGTTGTTAGCTGAGCCTCTTTTGTGAAATGGTACTGTATATGCCTTTTTACACATAATGAGCACATGACATTAATTAACGGATGTATCTATTAGGATACTTATGAAGGTAGGCGATGCTCTCAGCAGGTATGCATGAAATGGTACTGTATATGCCTTTTTACACATAATGAGTACATGGCATTAATTAATTAACAAATGTATCTATTAGGATAACGGATGTATTTATTAGGATGCTTATGAAGGCAGGCAATGCTCTCAGCAGGTATGTGTGAAATGGTACTGTATATGCCTTTTTACACATAATGAGCACATGACATTAATTAACAGATGTATTTATTAGGATGCTTATGAAGGTAGATTATGCTCTCAGCAGGTATGTTTAGATATTCTGGTAGAAGAATGCCTGCAGCTGGAGTCAAGGTTTTCAGTTTGAGGAGAAAAATATATTGAATGAGAGTTGGATTCTAGCAAAAGGTATTGAATTGTGCATAGTGCTGTTTTTTTAGTACTGAGGTGATGGACTGTATAAATTGATTATTAAATTTGTCAGCTATTTTCCCCATATACATCGAGTCATTGATGCAGTTTATATACCTAAGCTTGCATGAGAGAGTAAATCCCATCATATTGTAGGTGGGGAAATACAGCCTCCTAAAATGATTTTTCTGTTTTTTAAAGGTGTGAAACTGATTGGATACTGTTTCAGAAAATTCATTTATGATGATTCCTTACTCTTTTCTTCTGCTTGACGAACATATACACCTACTCAGATAATGACCAAACCTGAGGTTTGAACTCTGCCGTTTGCAGATATGAAGGCATGGGAAGATTGACCACCACAGCTTTAGCTCTGCAACAGTTGTGCAAGCTAAACACAGCCAACATATCCTTAGCTGTGGATCAGTCATTAATGCCAAGCATAGGATAGACAAGTGTTTTTTAATGTAATATGTAGCTTCAACTCACAGTTAGACCTAAAGGACCATAATTGTTTATCCTATCCCGGGACCTTTTCTGTCAGTCATCACTCTATCTGCTTCTCCCAGTAGCTGTAATCCAGTAGTTGATGAAGTCATTAATTGTGCTTTATAGCTAACTTGAAAACAAAATGATTGTCTATTATTTATTTAATTAGTGTGCTTTAGTTATTTATGTTGAAATTCATTTAAAACTGTGAGATTTTCAAGGAATTCTCTATGTATTACATTGTTAGTAAACTGTTTACTTGTACTTTTTGACCATTTCTATTATAATTTGAGTGCATGTTATAGATGCATGTTCTAACTGCATTTTTGTTTTCACTTATTTTATTTTTTTATATCATTGTCTATGCCACTTGTATTAACTGATCATGGCCGAAAAGGTTCCCACGATAAGGTCCCCCTAGACACACACACACACACACACACACACACACACACACACACACACACACACACACACACACACACACACACACACACACACACACACACACACACACACACACACACACACACACACACACACACACACACACACACACACACCATACACACCACTAATGAAACTAATTGGTGTGTAAAGTCAAACTTTGGTCTTATTCAGAACACTTCATTGAAGATTATGTTGTCTTGAGTGCTGATATGTTTAAGATGTTGCACTTAGACCATTCTAAATAAATAACCCAATTATGTGTTAAGCATCTATAGGTTAAACAATCATATTTACCAAAAATAAGGCATGGACTTGGTGAGTTACTCTAATCCTCACCCTCCAAAAATACTATAGGGCAATATCTTAGACAAAGCTAATATATAGCTTTTAATTGTAATATTTATATAGTTATTTATTTATTTATTTCGTAGGCTGATAGGTAAGTGCTAGGCTAGCAGCGCTTGTAGACCATTTTAAGCCTAGCCAATTTCCCTTTTGGTACCTGAATTAATCTATCCCATTTGGGATTAGATTTGACTTACCTGTTACATGGTCTATAATTATACAGTACCTCTAGTGAGAATAACTGGGGTCATACTATAGATAATTTGAAAGGATTCATGCATGGAATAAAGAATTTAGGAGCTACCTCTGTCCATTAGTAGTACTGGGGCTAGTTCTGGGGTAAATTTTCTGTTACCCCTCCATAGATCCAATACGCCTGAATACATACAAAGATGAGCTTTGTTTTACGTTGAGGAGTCTGTTCCAGAACAGTGATATCCCCTGCAAGATATACCAGTCCATCTAAACTGTTCTGTTGATGTTGTTTTCAGGACTTGTGAAGTGCTGGGTCTATTCTGTAGATATATTACCTATGTAAAATTACATAAGATGGAGAAATCTAATGAAATAAACAATGAACAGAATTAAACTGAAATTGTCCAGAGATATCACCAAGCAGTGACAGAGTAGGCCTGTCTGAAGAAACATTATATGTCTTAATCTCTCTACTTTAACATTTATACAAATTGACAGGATCAGAGTTTAGTGTGGAGATACTGGCATCAAAAGCTAATAGAAATATATGGAGTGTCACAGTCTATATATTATTACAAAAATATAATTAAAATAGTCAAAATCATGTTTGTTTTTCTACACGGAAAGGCTTTATTCCGGAAGAATAATACCAGTGTTTCATAGTCTAACCCAAGATGACATTAGCAGTTCCTGTAAGAAGTACTTTAACAGTTCCTTTAGTAAAATTTAAATGCTATGAAGGACAATTTTTTGTCCATATTGACCTATTCAGAAAAACTGTGTTTTAAGGAAATGCCACAAATAATGTATAGATACATATGTATTATACCACCTACACACACAATTTTGAAACATATCTACAATATTACCTACAGATATTTGCACTGCATTTTTTGTTTCAGTTGGGTTTGAATATTTTGATTAAATACAATGCATTTAATTTTATTATTCTATTTTCTAGATTCTGTTTCTCTTTATCCTGAAGGAGAAGGTATATATCTCCAAGCTTCAGATCATGGCATTGAACATTTATATTTTGATGGAAAAACATGCAAGGTACAGTTTTAATAAAGTTTTTTTTAAGTCCAACTTAATTGCATAACTTTTGCTTGATAGATGTTTACATTTGTTCTTCCTGTATAGATTAAGGTTTCTTCCTGGATGAGAAAAAGAACATGCGGCTTGTGTGGTCACAATGATGGAGAAACTATGCAGGAATTTAAAAAGCCCTCAGGGTTACTGGCACTGAATGCAGCAAGCTTTGCACAGTCTTGGGTAACACCTGGACAGTCATGTTCTGAAGGTAATATCAATAACTTACCTTTATTCTAATTATAGAAGTTTTTTTTCATATCTTGAGTAATCTTAACAAAAGTAAGCTGCAATTATAGCCATATAGACATACATTGCTTGAAGTTTTCTATTATGCTAGCAGTAATGTAGAAATCCTAAAAATATCAATGACTCGGGTAAAAAAATCATAAATTATTGCTGCATCACTAAAAAAAAGAGATAAGTGGTAATGCATATGTTAAATGTCTCATATATATGTCATATTTTAACAAGCATGTCAAACAAAATTCATATTTAGAAAATTTGGAATCTCTGAATTAATTTTATGTTATAAACTTCACATTGCAGGGGGCTGTTAAAATAAATTAATGTTTTAATTTTTTCATAAAACAATGACATAATTCTAGATTTAATGATTCATAAATGATATTTTCTTTGCATTTTCAGTTATCTGTTTTATAAATGCAGACATGAACATTTTTTTTATTTAGTTAGTTACTCATTTCATCATGTGCAACTTAACTGAATTCACTATAATTTTCTCTAAATTACTGTCTTCAGTAACTGCTAATTGGATACGTGTTACTTTATTTAATGTCTATTTTACAACTGCATAAAAAATACAAATAATTGTATTTTGGAAACTGACAATTAAAAAAGTGATGCACCTGAAACTTTATGTGACAATAAAATCAATACTTCATTGTTTTTCTGCAGTTTGTAAACTGAAGCATTCATTTGTGAAATTGGAAAAAGAAGTTATCCATCAAGGAGAAAACTCCAAGTGCTTTTCCACTGAGCCTGTGCTCCGCTGTTTACCTGGGTGTTCCCCATCTAAAACTACTCCAGTTACTGTTGGATTCCATTGTGTGCCAACAGGTGAGTTAAATATTAGAAAGAACATTCAGCCTTGGAAACTACTTCTTCATCTGCCAATCTCCCATCTATTGGTTATCTTACAGACTTCTTTTTTCTTACCATGCCTCCTTCCTGTATTTCTGTTTTGATGCAAATCAGAAGATAAAGAATATATTTCTGTCTGATCATCTGTGTTCCCCTAACTACTATTTCCTACCTACTATCATCAGTTTCAAGCATTCTAGAATTCCTAGGCACTACAGTATATCTGGTGCCCAAATCTCTTTCATGTAGCCATGTCCTGTTGCAGACAATTTTTGCTGATTTTTTACCAGTTTAGGCCTTTTTCCACCCTTTAACACACACATATCCCTTTTTCTCATGACTTCAAACACTCTCTTTTGTCTTCCATCCAGACAATTTGATTCCTTTTCTTTTTCTTGCATTTCCTTGTTCCTCTAAAGCAAGATTTCACTTAACTCATTACTATTTACTCAATACTCCTAAACAGATATCCATTTAGTTATTTGAAAACAGCATTCTGTTACTTCTTACTGTGCTTATGGTAGTACAAGGTTGACCACTGTGATTATAAAGCTAATTAGCATTTATCCTGTTTCAGATACATTTCTTAGAATCTCCTGTCACCTGTATATCCTGGAACTAACATTTCCCATTGTATTTTTCTTACCTGCAGAGGCCACTTTAACTAAACCTGAGGCGGAGATGAACTTTGAGCAGAAGACCCTGGACCTGATGGAGACCGTTGATGTTCATACAGCTTGTTCATGCAGTGATGCAGCATGTCAGGCATAAATCCAGATGGAGTGTGTTGAAAGGATATAAACTACTGTAACTTTTATGAAGTTTATTTAAGTATCAAATTGTCAGACTTTTACAATGTTTATTTAAGCATCAGTGCAGTCTAATTATTAAACATGAATGTGCAAAACACATTTTGGAATTGGTCCCTTTTTTCTGACTGGCCTGTATGTAGCCATTATGAAATTTACCAATGCAAGATTCCAGTTTCTGAATATATGTCGGCATTTACCATCACATGCTTAAAACACAGTGTGTAATGTGCATGTGGATTACTAGTGTCATAATGAAAACTGCACACATAGTTACTCTAGTTGATGGCAGTACTTCTTACCCTCTGATTTAGGTGTAGTTAGGTGTAGTTATGACTAAACTGAACCCAAAGTAGTAAAACTTCTGAAGATGCCTGACTTACATGGTTTGAGGAGAACAACCTAGTCCTGGGAAACAACTTCCATAGCCGTTATTGATACATCATCCAGCACTAGGAATGTTATTCCAAAGCAGGCTTAATGTAGATGTATCTATTTAACATTTCCAACAATTCTGTTTGCCCTCAGATAGTCACTAATTGTGAAGATTTTGTCAACTACCTTATTTCACTGTTAAAAGCTGACATGTTTCAGTCATGGTGTATCATTTCAAGTATTATCATCATCCATGAACTCTTCACCACAATTGTCTTCACTTTGCACCCTGTGGTTGCTTGAAATCTGTCTAAGTACATTTATTTATTTATTTATTTATTCCAGTTTGGTGACCGGGGAGGCCCACTGGGCTCGAGAGCCCATTTTCAGTGGAGGCTCGGGGAGAAAAGCTCCACATAACTAGTTACATAATAGTTTTTACATTGTTAAATTGTGAAGATTTGCAAGTTACATAAACATATAGAAATTCTTCACATTGATAAGTTACATATCATATTGAAATAGCACACAAAATAAATTATTTTACACTGTAAAACAAGTTGCATAAACATATAGAAATACTTTACATTGCTAAGTTGTGTATCAAATTGAGATATCACATGAAAGATTCTTTTACATAGCATTCAGTATGGAGTTGTAAACAAGTTTTTTACCAGGAAGGGAAGTGGATAGAGGAGGAGTCTAATACTTGGTAGCTAAGAAGATTAAGTAGCTATGAAAGGACTGAAATTAGAGTCAAAAGTGATATGTTGGGAGGAGATAGCTTATGAGTTGTACTTACATATATTGTCTGTGCTAAATATATACCTTTATCTCCTTTATTTAATGGGACTAAACATGGGATTTTAATCTCAGACCCCAATTCACTGTCATATTTCCATTTTTTCTTTGCTGTCAGTTGTGCTACAGATTCTGCAATGACGTCTAGCTGCAACCAGTTTTGCTTTTCTTTATTATATTCCTTTCATGATCTATTGTCTCTCTCATAGTTGAAACAAGCTAAGTTTTCCTTTAGTAAACAACTAGAGGCTCTTGTCAGGTCAACTCTTCCAGCCTTTCCTGAGAGAGACAGACTTTACTTAACAAAGAGGAAACTCTAGAGACTGCTATCACCATCAGCTCTATCAGTAAAAAATTACACTAAAAGGCACAACCAGCAATACCTTTACTTTTAAGATACCATTAATTGTGGTTTATCAAAGTATTATTTCAAGCACTGACATCTGTCTTTACATCCTTACATGATTCAGCATATCAGGACATAATTCCTCATTTATAAACTGCTTTCAAACCATTTTAAACTCATTTATCTATATGCATTTATCAACTGTCCTTCATATGCGATATTAAACTGAGGTCCTATCTGCTTGAGTTGGCAGGAGTTCAGCTGGATGTAAAAGATCTCACAGCATCAATTGAAAATAATAAGGGCTTTGTTTTATATATACATGTTATACCTATGTACACGTCATCATAACAAAATTTCACACCAATCTTAACATGACATTAATATGATATATACAGAAACAATGTTACTACTTCATTCTTTCATTATTTATTCCACAACCATTTTTATCTTATTTATAACACTTGATGAACCACACATTTGATTAGGTAATAATTCTTTATATCTGACATTCCATAAACTCCAAATTATACTTGTAATCAATTTATCTAACACATCAACATTTCCCCCATTTAAATGTTCATAATGACCACACAATACCATATTTATATCAATTCTATTAAAAATTTGTTTAAAAAAGTGATTTGTAACATAAACACTAGATTGGTTTTATGCTCACACATTCAATATTCAAATGTTTCATTGTTTCCTCTGCCTTGCATACCATGCCATACATACCCTATGTTTCTTTTGTTTACATTTCATTTCAGACTTTACAGGCAATGTCTTTAAAATAAGCCTCCATAAAATGTATTTTAATTTATTTTCCCAATCTTTTGCATAACACAGTTTTGTCATAATTCTATTAATGCGATTATTTTTACCCTTTTAACGCTCTACAGTAATTCACATCTTATTAATGCTATGCATGTTATTCCAAAGTAGTCTCAATGTAGTTACATCTATTAAACATTTCAAACAATTCCATTTGTACTCCTTTTCTTTGTTGCCCTTAAACATTTTTCTTTTTCCATTTGATTCCTGTACATTGTTATACTTTTCCCATATAATTTTCCCACACAATTGTTTCCATTTATGAACATGCAAAAAAAAAATTAAACCTAACCTGCCATCCTTATTTAAACAATATAATATCTCTTTCTTAACCAGATTATGCCTAAAAACCTAAAGAAAAATAGAAAATCAACTCAAACAAGTCTTTTTCCATTTTTTTTTTTTGGAAAAAAAAAATTCCCGCAAATATTCTAATTTTCCCAAACAATAAGAGTGAGCTAGGCAAACCTTTTACTATATGACAAATCAAATGCTTTTCATATATTTATTATATTACCAATTTCCTTTACAACATCTTTTAATTGATTTTATATAATTTCATAACTTCCAAAATCTATTCCTAATAATTTTAATCCTATCCTTGACCCCACTTTCTTCAAAACCTTTACATTTATTTTTATTCATATTCAAATCCATTGAATATCCACTTTCTTCATTAGTCTTCCTATTATAATAAAAAATTCCCAGTCCATCCCTTTCTCCTTACTATTACTATCGTTTTTACTGCATATGACATATAAATGGAATTTCTACTTTTTTATACATTTTAATGCTTCTTCCCTGACTCTGTTGCTTTAACTACTATAACATTCATTACTAATACAAATACAGATACAAGTTTATTAGAGTTGTGAGGATAATAATGCAGTGGAAGTGCTGTGATTTGCTGAAATCCATGTTGCATATTGGTGACTAGCTTATTTTGTAAGATATAATGGAGAAATAGTTGCTGCATATGTCGATCGAGGACTTTAGAGACAGGAAGCAGGATGACTATGAGATGGAAATTTGTAATGTCAGTGGCTTTACCTCCTTTATGTAATGGGATAATATGTGCCATTTTTCATATGTTAGGGAATCAGGATTCTGTAATTGATCTATTAGTAAGAATGCTGATTTGGTTCAGTATGCTATTGCATCTGTTGCTACATTTAAGTATTTGGGGGAAGGTTATCAGCTGAGGAGGAACAAGGTTTTAGTTCATGTAAAACCTTTTTTTATGAGAGTTATAGAAACTGATTGAAAGGTAAAGTGGGTGGAGTTCTCTATGTACATGTTTGGAGAGGTTGCAGTTAGGTGAGTTTTGTGAAGGAGATGTACTAGAGTCTAAGGTGGGTAAGTTAGCTGCATGGAAGGGGTTGTGTTAGGTTAGTTTGAGGTTAACTTTACTATGCATTGTATGAAGTACATACTAAAATATGTAGCTGTTTGAAGAGGGGATATGTCTGGGCATGGCCCACAGTGGAGTAAGTACCAGGAAAACAATCTGTAAAACTGCAGCAAGACAGGAGCTAAGGCAAATCCTTATAACTTTAAAGGAAGTAACACAAGCTGCTAGATTATTATTAAGATACACCTAAGCTAACTGCAATAAGCAGCACTGCAGTGAGTTTGGCTTCAAATAAATTTAAGAAAAGTAGACAGGGGCTTAAACTTATACCCCCTGTATTATACTGTAGTTTAACTCTGTTTTCAGCCAACTTCAGTTGTTTATTTAGGAGGCTATAGGTATTAGATGACACATATTTGTTAGAGCACAATAAGACTAGATTGTTGTTATAGGAGTTTGTGGGGGTGGGTTCCACTAGGCATGTTCATGCTGACATCTGATTTAATTAGTTTTAAATGTACTGTACAGATTAAAACTCTGATTTATCTTATTTTTAATGCACTGTAGGTTGTATCACTGTTTTCAAAGCAGTTATACTTAAAAAAAATATAGATCAGTTTTGAGTGGCATAGTTCATACTTTTTAAACGTTTGTCTGGAGAGGCTTTAGTTTGAATTACAGCTGGATATATAGTTTGAGTTTCCTTAGTGAAAAACAGAGCCCAGTAGGCTTACATGTGAAGACTACTTAGTGTTGAAATGATACATTAAGACTGGGCAGCTACAACAGAAAAAATGGAAAATGGATATCAACAAAAGGTCTTTGAGCTCTATCTACTTGTTGTTATGGGCTCTATTTGTTTTTTTCCTGGGAAATTTTACACTGCTAGAGTGAAATGTGCTGAAGTGTTAATTTAGCTTTACCTTCAACAGTATAAAGTTTGCGGGTGTGTGTGTGTGGGGGGGGGGTGTCCCTCCAGCAGATACAGCATTACAGTACAGAACACACTGATAAAGAAGTGAGGGAAAATGATATTTATTTAAGTTTAATTTGATTCTTGTATATTGCCTTACATAGGTTTTAACTGAAGGCACTTGTGGGCTTTTTTAAGAGGAGTGAAATGTAGCTGTAGACGTTCCCTTGGTAGTGAGAGTGTCATCTTTTGCAGCAGGAATTGTTAGAGATAATATGTGCTCAGTGCACTGGGAGAGGAATACAAATTAAAATAATAATATTAATAATTATTATTATTATTGTTATTAGGTGATTGAATTGAGTAGATAAAGTAGTATTTGCCTGTACTCTGCTACATTAAGAAGTCCTTGACCAACATTTCTGCTTTAAAGCCTTTAAACTGGAAAATAAGGCAGCTAAGAAGAAATATGCCTAGCTAAGCAAGTTTGGGATTACTAAAGTGGAGGCTTCCACAGTTTTAGAAAGTCAAATGAAAAATAAAGTAGCTAACAAGATATATGTGTTGGTATGCAAGTTTGGAATGACTGAGATGGAGGTTTCCAGATTTTAGAAGGACAGTTAGAACACCTATCTCAGTTAGTTCCCACTTTTTGCTACACAACATGCAGTCTGCAAATGTGACATTTAAGCACTTTAGAAGGAGAAGCTTGAATTTTAGCATATATAAAATATAAAACAGACAGTGGCCTATCTTTTTCACAAGCAGAACTGTCTCATAGTATTAACAATTGACTAGACTAGCCAGTAACTGTGCTGTTCATAACACACATCAAGTACTACAACTGAACTGAACCCTACAGCAAATGCCATTAGAAACATCCTAATATATATATATATATATATATATATATATATATATATATATATATATATATATATATATATATGATAGAGATTAGCAGCAGAGAAAGAAATAGCACTTAACCTGATAGCAACATACTAGAAACTTACTTGGCGTAACTGTGCAGTTCATAAAGCAAAACGTTATTTTCTTTCACTGAATCCTAGAGCAAAAAGCTAGTAGAGAATTATTAATACATTTGCTACACATTAACAGCAGAAAGACAACAGTTTGTAACACAGTATAAGCTTATTTGTAATTGTTTCTAGTACAAGGTTGAACCAGAATAAAATAATAGACAGGTTCTGTTAAAAAATGTAGAAAAATATAATGGATCTTACTGCAGAGTGAAGTAGCTTGATGGAGTTCTTTATAATAATGGAGTAGAAAAGTGATTTTGAATTTGAAGTCACAAAGGCTTTAGTACCTGGAGAACAACTGAGATGAGGGGAGGCCCAATCAGGTACTTCAGTGAAATGTAGTTACTCGACCCCGCACACACACAGATGTTTTACCAGCAAAAATAATCAGTGAGGTAGAATGTTTATGGATACAAAGGCAAGGTCTTTGAACTCTAACTATTTGAGTTAAGTCACAGCATTTAATTTTATTGCTATGGACTTTATTTGCTTTTTCCAGGGACATTTTACACTACTGAATTTCTGAATTTGAAATCTCAGCCATAATGGCACAATAATCAGTAAACAAAAATCAAAAGCTAACCCTATTAGTTCAATCAAATGCTCAGAAAATACAATATAATTTATTTCTGTCTTAGTACCTCCTCTTTTATATGTGCAGTCCCCATTTCCACCTGAATTAATAGTCCTAGTCTTATCATTTTCAACATCCATATCCATTTTTCCTGCATTTTATTCTTAAATTGCAGTTACAATCACATATCATAGTAATATCAGTATTAGGCATCATATATATTTTTTATTTCTTCAGATAATAATTGTATTTATTTCATTCTAGTGGACACATATAAAACAATTAATCTCCATACTTTCATACCATCCCTTATATAACACACAACTCAACATCCATGCTTCACAACAACAACAGCAGCATTAATAACTTTCATTGCAATTTTTTAACCATTTCAGCAACTCCAGAACATACTTCTTCACCAAACCTCCATAGTATTTACCTCTCCATCAATCTTCAACTTGCTTTCTCTGTGTTCCATTAATTAATGTTTTTTAATTAATTATGTTGTTAAAATTTAATGACATAATCCTGCCATTATCTCTTTTCTTTTTTGCGGTTTTCTTTTGCCAAACTTTTATTTTCTTTCTTTTCCTTAGTCTTTTTCCAATAGTTCCCTTGTCCACATCACCACCTGTGCAGTCTTCATTTGCTATATTTTAAATCTATTATCCCTCTAACACCATATTTATCTCTGTCCTCCTCAGTTCCTTTAGCAGATGCATTAACTCCCTCTTTATTAGACTTCAATACACATCATTCCCATTCACTTCCTAAAACAAAATAATTGTCTTTTCTTTACATTCAGTATATTTCTTTTTCCATAATCATGTCACAGTCAAACCAGAAATGAGTTTTACTTCCACAGTTCCTACACAACATTTAACAATTCTTGCTCCTATGACCCATTTCTCCACAATGAAAGAGTGTTTTTAGGACAGTCATGTATCACATGATCACTTACTGGACAGATAAATCAAGTTTTTGATTGTCTCCAATACTATAACATTCTTTTTTTTTTGCATTATTGATCATCAGACTGGGGTAAATATTCTCATCTTTGTTATCCAAACACACTAATATTTCCAATCCTCCATTCCCTAATTTTCTGTCATTGTAAAATTTCTAAACATCATATTCAGCTTTATACTCTTTATACTTTTCTTCAAAAAAATGCTTTTAGTCAACTTTCATCAACACTGGCATGTTTAAATTATAATTTTATCTTTCTTTTAAATATTTTGCTACATCTCCTTATCAAATAATTGGGCCAAGCTGAATGAAATGATTTGGCTTCAAATAGCAGAACAAACTTCTCTGCTTTTTCAAGAGTCTCAGATATCATTCTTTTACTTGCTACATTACCTATATATATATATATATATATATATATATATATATATATATATATATATATATATATATGCACTTTTATTTTCAGGAACAAAGCTCAAAGCACTAATAATACTGTCCTGCACAAAATATCTATAGATGCAGTCCCTACCCCATTTTAGTTTCAATTCTTTTAACATGTTTTTGTCTTACAAAGGTTTGCACAGCTTGCTTCCTCTCTACACAGTGTGACAGAACTGCCATATTAGAAATGGTTTTACTGGTAGTTCCTTTAGATGAATTTTTGTCCATTTCAGACAAAAAAAGTTCAGTTGACTATTTACCATTTATGTCTGATTCTCACCAGCCACTGCTACATCCATCCCTTCCAAGATCAACGTCTTGGCATCTTTCAACAGCTCTCCTGTAATAATTTCCAACCAGGCAATCACATTATCATCTTCAGGTTCCATATCTTCAATCGTATGACATAATACCTCATTCTACAGACCACCTTTTGGAATTTCTACAATTTTGATGTGCTGTACTCTATAACCTGCACCATTTATATCAACTCCAATGTTATTTTCCTGTAAGTGTTCTCCTTGTATACCTTCTTTCTTCATGTTCTTATTTCCTGATAATGATGACACTCACACTTACTCCCCACCTCCTTCTACACCATTGCACTCGTTTCCAGTCATGACCAAAAAGAGTGGGGGTGCTCTACAATGCCCTGGCAAAGTTTTCCCTAATAGTATCAATAACACCACAGGTCTCTCCTGTTAAGAAACCAGTAGCCCAGTGAGACTAGCCCAGTCAATAAAACATAAATAAATAAATAAAAAATGGAAATTTACAAATAATTTGGCTAATATGTATGATCTGTAAACAACAAAGTTTAGAAGGAAATGTTTTGGAGGAACTTTTACTGTCTACCACATCCATAGGTGAATTCCAAAAAGGAGTCAGTTAACACAAAAAAGCTTATCCCCTTATCTAACTATGCTAAGGATATCAAGGTAGAATTTTTACTCATATTGGTAGGTACCAAGTCAATAGCCTGTTTACAGCTCAGTCCATGTAAGAGGAAGGCTATGGCCTATTCAAAGCAACTTCACTAGCTCTTAGCTGTCTGTAATAAACAGATTAAATCTATTACTTGTGTGAATAATTTGTTAACCATTCTTGAAAAGAAACAGACATATAGTGATCAAGTATCAGAAATAATTAAGTAATCTTTTGTCTGTTTAAACTGCATTAATCAAATAAATCACTTCACTAAATTGTTACTGAGGTAGGCACCAGCTGACTGGTCTACATATCCATTTAATCCAGACCTGAGGACCTTCTCTAAGGTTGTGCACAATTCAGTCTTATCATGACTGAATTACTGCAGTGGCTTCTATACTGGGGTTGATGCTATTGGATTTGGGTACCTACAAGTAGTTAAGAATGCTATATCATATCTTTTGATAAGCATTTGTCAATATGCATGCTTGATACTTCTGCCCTAAAACTTTTAGTAGCTACTGGTTGCTGACAGCTTACCAAATAAGTTGTGGTTCTAACCCGTCTAGCCTTGTATAATGCCTGCTAGGTAGTCTTGCTTCTCTTCTGGACACTCTAGACATTTTTCCCTTACTTGCTGAATTCATAAAATAAATAAGTAATAAATGAAAAACAAAAATCGTTAGTCTTGTTTGTACAAAAATTAAATGTGGAATTAAAAAAAATTAGTGGTATAATCACCACATGAGACTATGACAATAGAGGACCAGTCAGTGTCGCAGAGCAATAATGCAGAGGAGTAGAGGAACTTAGATGTTAACTACATGTCATAACTGAGCCTGTAGTCACATAGGGCATCATACATAGTGCCATCATTTTTATAACTGTTCTTTTTCAAAACATTTTACTATATTATTATGAGACTAGTGGGTATGCTAGAACAATGTTACCAAAATAATTGCTAGGTTTGCTATTAATCTTCCCTATAGGACCCACCACTGCATCTGCCTAAGAAAACTGCAATGGTTAAAACTACCACTACACTTAAATTACTGCCATCTTGCCATTCATAGTTTTACCTATAACCTGAATAATTTCCCCTCCCTTTCAAGCATGATCTCAACCGGTTTTATTCCTCCTCCCAAGTCTCCTTTGTTATATCCAGCAAGCAATGACAATGTCAACTATATATGAATTAAAGGTTTCAGCACCTCTCTCACACAGCAAAAAAGAAGATGAGAAAGTAACTGATCCCAGTTATCAGCATCTTTTTCTATGGCCTTTGTTATAGATGTCAGAGCTTTATTAAAGTGCACCATTAGCTCAGCTGTTTGACAGTGATACACTGATATCCTTAACTATTTGACTTAAAAACACTGGCAAATCTGCTTTATTACATTGGTCATAATTACGGTCATGTTATCCATGAGTATCTCTTTGCAAATCCCCATCTGGAGAAACATAACACTAGTTTCTCTGACCACTAACCTAGCATTTTTTTCACAGGGATACAGATAAAGAAAACTTAGACAGGCCATAATTACTGCAATGTAATAGCCATTCCATTCCTTCTCTGGAAACCAAGCTCAAGTAACAGTCAGGTGGAAGCTTCTGCTCTCATCAGAAATTGGAATACTATGGACCCAGTCCTAGGAATTTGATGAAGTCCTTGTAGGGTATTGTTAATAGGTACAAAGGTTCATAGGTGTTTACTAGGATAACAACCACAAGGGCCTTTTTAAGCCTTGCCATGCATCCAAAATCTTGTATAAGTTCTGATAGCCTTGATAAGTGTAGGCAGGGGCTTGGGAGATGAAACCTTTACAAGCAGGGGCCTGGGAGATGCACCATGTGCAAGCTGCCTGTGTCCATTAGAGACATAGGTGACAAACCAGGGATGAATTTCTTGTTCCCCATCCAATTGTCCAAGTTATGCTTGAATTGGGTTAAGGAGGGCCTCTGATTCACATGGATGGGGAGCCTATTCCAGAGATGGGGTAGTCTCTGGGATAGATACCTGTCTCTCCATCAGGTCCTATTTATGCAACAAGCAAGGTTTAAGTCTTTAGAATAGGTAATTTTGGTGCTGTTTGTTTTGTGGATATGTAGGAGGTCTATTAGAGTGGGGTCTCACAATGCCCTGTATGCCAGACATAGATCGCTCCTCAACAGCTTGCAGGAGACAGAATACAGGGATAGGGCCTTGAGGTGGTCTACATAGGACATATTACTTACACCCTGCATTATTTTAGTGAGAAACCTCTGTGGATATTCCAGTTGTTGGATATGCCTGGTTAGGTACATACAAAAGGGGGCATTGTACTCAATGATAGGTCTGATAAATGCTGACTACAGTGGAACAATGACTTCCTTGGACCTAGATGCATACCTTTGTTTATAAGTTGTGCAACATAGAATGATTTCTTGACTACTGTAGATACATGATGGTCAAAGGCTAGATTATTCTCTATGTGTGTCCCTGCGTCTCTGCTTACTATGTCATCTCTAAGGGGTAGGTTGACAATATGATAGTTACCAGGGCTGGACAACTTCCCAAAGGATACTATTATGCATTTCCTGGCATTTAGTTTTAGTCCATGGCTCTGATAACAGTTACTTGTCTGTGCCAGCCCTTCATGGAGAATATCTGTATCATTGTGAGATTCAATGACAGCTCCTACTTTGCAATTGTCTCCAAATTTAGTCAGCCAGAGACCACTGACATTTGCCCTGACTTCAGAGAAGTAAATGCCAAAAACGAATGGTAACAGGGCTGATCCCTGAGCAAGTCCACTTGTGACTGGCCTCTTTGTAGATGTGGACTCCCCAGTTCTAACTTCCTGGATCCTGTCTGTGAGCCATTTGGCTATCTATCAGGTGATATAAGGGTCTGTACCAAACCTCTTGAGTTTATCAACAATGACTGAGTGGAGCATTTTATCAAATCCTTGGCCAGGTCAAGGTAGGCAGTGTGAACCTTTTTGCTTTCATCCATTGCTTTGGTGACATTCTCAAAGTAGTCCACCAGGCTGAGTATGCATGACCTGCCCTTGATTAAACCAAAATTAGGTTATGTCTAGTATCTGGAGATTTACTACATCATTACCGATAAATTTTATGATAATTCTTTCCATGGCTTTGCATATGAGACTAGTGAGACTTATGGGTCTGTAGTTTCTAGGTCTGTAGATGGCCCACCTTTGTGCAGAGGGATGACTTTTGCTGTTCTTCGTTCATGAGGCACAAAGCCTGTTTGGAAGCTACAGTTAAATAGCAATTTCATAGGGCCTGATAGGTCATGTTTCATGCTATTTAGAAGGAGTCCTGGGATATTGTCTCGGCCCATTAATGCATTGTTCTTGGTCTTAGATAGAGCATTAAGGACCTGTTCCCTAGTGATAGGAGGTGTTATATTTGATGGTATTTCCTGAGGGAAAGTTGAGTGGGGAGAGAGGGGCATACTTGGAGCTGAATTTGTCAGCCAGTAGGTTTGCTATATCTTCTTGCTCAGTATAGGTGGCTCCATTTATAATGAGCACACAATTGTGTATTGCCTTTGAGGTTACGGAAATAGCCTTCTGGTTGTTCTTGGCCTGGCAGGCCACATTTACCTCAAATTTGGTTTTGGTAGACTTTATTTGTCTTCTGAGTTGTTTGTTTAGTTTTATGAGTGTGCTTTTATCCTATTGCATGCCGTACCTCCAAATTTTTTGCCATGATTTTCTTCCTTCTGTTATACAGCCTATTGATTTTGTGATTCTACCAGGGTGGGTTGTTTTTTGAGTTATTTTAGTACTTCCTCCTCGTGGGTACAACTGCCTCTATGCAGTTATTAATATGCTTGTATAGGGTTTATGAGAACAGTTTTTCAAAGGCAGCGGTGTTGTCAGGGGTTATGAGGGCTTGAAATTTTGGCAGTTAATAGTGGGGTAATTAAAGTCATCTATGAATATGTTATTGGATGGAGATGAGTGTTTCCAATAAGTTTAAATACATAGTATTAGTTTTCTGTGTCATAGAGGGCGGCCTATAGTTTGCATGGAAGTGGTATTAGATTTTGCCTATTGTGATTTGAACATGGAGAAGCTCAATTGTGTTGTCCGGTTTGATCAGGCTTGAAGTGTATTTATTTTTTATGTAAATCGAGACACCTCCACCCTTAGTCCCTGCCTGTGCAGTAGCTGGTTTAAATGTGTGGAAGGCATTAGAGCCTTCCACTGTCAGTGTGCTCTTTATGGCTTTAAATCATGTCTCAGTGACTGCATAGATGTCAGCATTCTTTAGGGAGGGCAGAGCTCCTAGGGAGTGGAGGTTTTTGTTCATATTCCTAGTATTGAGCAGTAACACCTTTACATTTTCTTGGTTTGGATTTCCTATGTCAGAAGTACTTTCAGTTTAACATTGCCTAAAAAGGCAATATGGGGGAAGACAATGTTTTAGCTAATATTTGAAAGCAAGATGGGCAGACTATCGCTGGCAAAACAGTGTGGTCTGTTGCCCATTTGCTTCCATGCTGACAAATATTGCATCCCCTTAGAATGACATCACAAACTAAGCCAATTATTAAAGTCAGTCATCTTTTGTTTATATTGCGGGTCATCAGAAGGAACCCCAACTGGAAAAGGGCTTTGTAGTCACCTTCTGGAGCCTTCTTGTCTTTGGAGCAGCTTGTCATTAAATAGCAGTGAAATAAGTACGGCTTAGGTAATTTGAAGCCTGTAAGACCCCATCCGTACAGAAGCCAGTCATCACGCCTGGCGAAGCTGACCAATTAAAAACATGTACTTCAAGATCTCACTGGAACCCAAATTCAGGTAGCTGTCACATGGAAGCCTCTGCTCATGACAGGCATACTACAAAGCTAGTAATAAGAAGCTAACAGTGTCCTTGTCGTGCATTAAATCAAGACCTCAGACAGAAAAGGGATTTGTAGTCTTCTTTTTGTTTTGTCTGGTCTTTCTGTCTTTTCACAGAATGTCCAGATTTTTGCGTGATAATTTTGGTCTGCTTCTCATAAAATTGTGGTTTTCTGGCAAATCACTGGAAAATAATTGAGGGTTGAAGTCAGAAAATGATGACAGATATTTGAGTGTCAGACCTCATACTCCTCAGAAAAATTATTCTAATGCAAACTCTGTTGTTCTAGCTTCTTTCTAAGTTTATAAAAACAATATTTAAAAAGTGTCCCTATTTTTGGGCCTTTGTCCCCCCAATTTTGTATGGCTTTGTCCAGATTTCTTATTCTAAGAGGTTGAGTGGTATGGTCCAGGTATTTAAAGTTTATAAATCTCTGCTCCCACAGAAGCCAGACAACCAAAACTCAGTCACAAATTGAACTTTTTCTTTCAGTGGAATCCAAGTTTGGGTATGTATAATATGGAATCCTCTTCTGTCACCAGACACTGGAACACTACAGACCCAGTCCTTGTAAGCTGCTGAAGTCTTTGTGGTCCATTGAATCAGTAGGAACCAAATCTCTTCCTTCCTACTCTGCAGTCTTCTTTCCTTCAGGGGAGCACAGCAATGAAGAGTACTAAAACAACTACACCTATTTAAACTCTGTTTGTCTATGTCCCTGCAGAAACCCATTAATCAAAATATGGCCAACACCACCCAAGAAAATGTTCTTTGAAAAACAAGCACTCCACCCGTGCATTGGATATGAACCACAGGTAGCTGTGACACTGAAGTCTCCACTTTTCCAGTAGCTGGAACATGTACCTCTTTCTCTTTAGTCTTCTTGTTTTGGTACAACCCAGCACTGAAGAACACTGAAATGAACAATCATTCAGGTATTTAAGGTCTGTAAGTCTCTACCCCCCCAACACCTAGTCTATCAAATTACATCCAGTTCAACCATGAAAACTGGACAATCAAAAACAGGCACTCCAAACCTTCACAGGGCTGGTCCTAGGAAGCTGACAAAGTCCTTGTAGAACATTGACTCAGTGGGAATCTAGATGAAAAATGCATTAGAGTCTTCTGCCCCTTCTCTAGTTTTCTTTCTCTTGAACTAGACTAACACTGAAAAGCAATGTACCCAATATGTTAGCAGGTATTTAAAGGTTCCAACCCAATGAAGCCAGCCTATCAAAATTCAGTGAAAGCTTGACAATCATAAACAGGCACTGCAATCTTTCGTTAGTACTTGATCACAGTTAGCTGTCACATAGAAGCCTTATCACTCTCAAACACTGGAACACAGCAGACCCAATCCTAGGAAACCAGTGAAGGTCTTGTATTGCATTTAATCAATAGCAAAACAGATGGAAAAGAACTTTGTGATCTCTGTTCACCATATCCTTCCTGTCCTCAGAGCAGTAAAGCATCGTCAGCACTGAAATGACCAAGCTGCTTAATATGTCTGTAAGGCTCTGTGCTTGAGAAGCTGGCCAATGGAAATTCAACCAGTGACCCTGCAGAAGCTTTCCAATCAAAAATAAGCACTCCAGTCCCTCAGTTGATCCAAAGCTGAAGCAGCTGTCACATGGAAACAACTGTTCTCACAGTGGCTGCAATGCAGCAGGTCAGATCCGAGGAATCTGATAAAGATCTTATAGCACACCTCTCAACATCTCAGTGCAAGAAATCTTTCCAAAGTCAGAAATAATGAGTGGCTAAAGGCCCCAAAATAGGGACAGATTTTAAATAATGCTCCTATAGACTTAAAAAGTTGGTAAATGACATATTTTGCATTATTATATATTTTCTGAAGGGTATGAAGTCTGAATCTCAGCTATCTGTCATTATTTAGTATTATTTAATGACTTCAGTACTCAATGATTTGTCAGAACACCACAAATTTTATGAGGTTCAGACCAAAAATGAGGCAAAAATCTGGGCATTCTGTGAGCATCTAGACAGTTGAGAGGTATGCCTTGTAGTGCACTGAATCAGTTGGAACCCAGATGAAAAACTACTTTGTTGCCTTCTCCTTCCCTGTTGATGTCCTGCCTGTCACTAAACAGTACTAAACTGAGAAGATTTTTGGTATTCAAAATGTGTAAGGTTATACCCCTCAGATGCCAGGCAGTGCCCCCACCAAAACTGGCCTGTCGAAAGCATGCACTCCAGTCTTTAACAGGAGCTCAAGTTCAGATAGCTATCACATGGAATAATTTCAATAGAGGTAGAAGAACCAAAGACCTGGTCTTAGGAAACCAAATAAGTCCTTGTGGTGTACTGAATCAGAAAAACCTAGAAGGAAAGAAGCTTTTTACATTTCATTTCCTTTGTTTTTTTTATTTTCTATTGGAGCAGCTCAATAGTAAAGTCTATGGAACTGAGCATAACAATTTCATTTTATAAGATTATACACTGGCTAAAGCCTGCCAGTCAAAATCCAGCGAATGTCCCTGCAGTAGCCCCCCCCCCAAGAATAAACAAAATAGAAGATAAAGGCACTCATACTTTATTGGAGCCTTAGATCAATTAACTGTTGCTTGGAAGACATTGCTCTTTTCAGAGGCTGGAACATAAGAGATCCAGTTCTAAGAAACTGGAAATCATAGTGAACTGAATTAGTTGAAATAAAGTTAAACAGAACTTTGAATTCTTCTCCACCTTCTGTGTAATCTTCTTGTAGTCAGAGCAGCCTATCAGTGAAGAGGACCAAACTGAGCAAGCCTTGGGGTATTTGAATTCTGCAAGCCTCCACCCTTGCAGAACCAGGCCAATCAAATTCCAGCCAAGAACCTTATCAGAAACTGGCCAGTCATAATTAGACACTACTATCATTCATTGGAACCAAAACCCTGATACCGGTTTTGTGGAAACCTTTGCCTTTATCAGTGGCTGGATCACTGCAGACCAGGTAATAGGAAACTGATAAAGGTCTTGTAACACACCGAGTCAGTAGGAGCCCAGAAGTAAAAGGGTTTTCTTGTCTTCTCCTCCTTCTCTATTGTCTGCTTATCTTCAGAGGAGCACATAATACACGGGCACTAAACATTCAAATAAACAGGTTTCTGGGTAGTTAAAAACCTGTAAGAGTCTATCCTAAAAGAATCTGGCCAATCATTATGAAGTCAATGCACCTGAAGAAACTGGTCAGTCAAAGACAGGCATTCGAACACTTCACATAGAGTTATTTGCTTTTACCAGAATCTGGATCACTGCAGACCCAGAAGAAGGAAACTGCTGTAAGTCCTTATATTGTGTTGAATCAGTGGGAACCTCGATGGAAAAGTGCTTTTTAGCCTTCCCTTATTCTCCGTTACCTGCTTGTCTTCAGAACAGTAAAAGACAGAAGGGTACTGAACTAAGCAAGCTTGTGGATATTTAAATTGTCTAAGTTACTGTCCTGCAGAAACCATTCAATCAAAATTCAGCCAAAAAATCCACTGAAGATTCCAGTCCAATGCCCCTACTGAAGATAACTAATCAAAAATAAGCATGACATTCCTTCCCTGGAACCTAAGGTAGCCTAGGTAACTATCATTTGGAAGCTTCTGATGTCTCCATAGGAAGGACCAGTGCAGACCTACTCTTATAAAGTCCTTGTATTGTATTGAATCAGTAGGAACCTAGATGGAAAAACAGCTCTGTAATAACCTCTTCATTCTCTATGGTCTAATTTTCTGCAGAGCAGCCCAGCACTGAAAAGTACTGACTAGAGCAAACCCCCGTGTATTTAAAGTCTTTTAGACTACAGAAGACAGTCGATTATCCAAAATATCAATTATCCGAATCCAGTCTTCCAAAGTTTTTGAGTAGGGAAAAACTCATAAAATCTAAATATGTAAACGTTATATGTATTAGCCTGTTTATGTCTTTAGAACTTGTAGCCTGCTTGGGAGTGAAAAATATTCTTTATTGTCCACTGGACTTATTGAATGGTTGAAAACTGTATTTCCTGAGTGCAGAAAAAACAAGATTTGGAAGTTTTTATCCAGTTCAATGTTTGATTATCAGGACAGTTTGATTATCCGAACTACCCTTGGTCCCAATTAGTTCAGATAATTGACTTTACTGTATGTCCAAGCAGAACTCCACCAAAGTGTAGTCAATATTCTTGCAGAATCTGGTCAATGAAAAACAGGAATACCAATCCAACACTGGATCCCAGCCTCAGGTAGCTGTCACATGGAAATCTCTGCTGTCACCAGTGGCTGGAATACTTCCTTCTTTTTCTTTAGTCTTCTTGTCTTCAGATCAACTCAGTACTGCAAAGCAATGAACTGAGAACTTCACTGGATATTTAGGGTTTGTAAGGCTCTGTCTTTAAGGAAGTCAGTAATAAATGCTAGTTCCTAGATTTCATAAATGATGATTGACAAATAGTACATTACAGGTTCATAGGTTTATAGGAGTTTACTAGGCTAGTGGCTCGAGAGCCTTTACAACAAGCCTAGCCATGTTAATCCCAAGTATCCCCATTTGTTCTTTTTTGGATAGTTTGCAGAATTAATTTATGAACAGAGCAGGTCTGTGATCAACACTGGCTACCCTTGTCCAGGAGGGACACGGGTGCCACTCAAGAGGCAAATTTAAAGTCACCTATCTAATTATCTAGGTTGCATTTGAATAGGGTCAATGAGGAGCTCTGTTTTACGTGAATAGGGAGTCTATTCCAGAGAAGCAGCAGTCTCTGGGAGACATATCTGTCTCTCCAGCAAGATCTGTTAATGTCACAAGCTAGGTTGATATCGCTAGAGCAAGTGACTCTTGAGTCATTTGACTTGTGGATGTGCAGCATTTCCATTAGGGCAGGGTCAGAGACTGCCCTACAGGCCAGGTACAAGTCACCTCTCAGCATCTTAAAAGATACAGAGTAAAGTAACAGGGCTTTCAGCTATATTTTCTTAGTGAGAAACCTCTGAGGTCTATCCAGCTGCAGGTGTCTGGTGGGGTACATGCAAAAAGGTGCATTATACTCTATTATTGGTTGACGAGGGTTGAGTACAGTGGAATTATTACATCCCTTGACCTGGATGCTATGCCCTTGCTTATGAGGTGCACTGCTTAGAAGGTTTTCCTTACCACTGTGGAAACTTGGTAGTCAAGGTTCATATTGCTATCAACCTGTGTTCCCAAGTCTCACACCATTGGGTTGGAAGTTGGGGGGTTGCTGTCAATATTGTAATTTGCAGGGAATTCCATTTTACCAAAGGGAACAATAATCCACTTTTTTTTTGCATTTAGTTTTACACTATGGCTTTGACACCAGTCATTTGTTTGTGTTAGCCCTTCCTGTAATATGCTGACATCATTGAGGGACTCAGTGATTGCTCCCAGTTTGAAATCATCAGCAGACTTGGTGAGCCAAAGTCTGCATACTTTCACCTGAAATTCTAGAAATAGATGTCAAACAGTAAGGGGACCAGCATAGACAACTTTGGCACTCCACTGGTGACAGGTTAACTGGTGGAAGTGGAGTCACCAGTTCTGTTGATGAGCCAATTGGCTACCCATCTAGTAATGTAAAGGTTAATCCCTATCTGGGAGAGTTTTTCAATGATGACAGAATGGAGAATTGTGTCAAAAACCTTGGGAAGGTCGAGATACACTTTGTGCACTGTCTTACCTTCGTCCATGGCTTTGATGATATTCTCAAAGATGTTTAATAAGTCTACTCTACCCTTAATGAAGCCAAAATGACATAGGCAACCTCCAAACGGTTGACGCCCACACAGTTTGGTTTTGTCAAAGAGAGATCATACCTGTTAAATGTGGTTGACTTCTTTGAAACAGTCACCAAAGCCATGGACAAGGGGGAAATGGTGCACACTACCTACCTTGACCTAGCCAAAGCCTTTGACACTATTCCCTTCTTGGGCATAATAGATAAACTCTCCCAAATAGGCATCAACCCATATGTTACTAGATGGGTAGCTAACTGGCTCACTGATAGAACTCAGTCAAGTCAAAATAGGGGAAGACATCTCTTGTAGTAGACCCAGAATGAGCAGCATACCCCAAGGATTGGTGTTGGGGCCTCTACTGTTTGGGATATATGTTTCTGAAGTGCAAGCCAAAATCACTGGTTTGTGGCTGACCAAGTCTGCAGATGACTGCAAGCTGGGTGCTGTCTTAAATTCCCCTAGTGATGTGAACATCCTCCAAGAGGGCCTTACCCAAACTAATGACTGGTGCCAGAAGCATGGCCTCAAACTGAATGCCAAGAAATGCATCATTATATTATCACCTTTGGGGAAAATGGCATCCCCACTAATAATCACATTAATAACAATGTACTAAGCACGCAATTAGTCATGAGGACTTGGGCACCCAGGTTGATAGCAACCTGACTTTTGATCAGCATGTCGCCTCCATTGTAAGGAAGGCTTTCATCATGGACCATCTCATAAGTAAGGGTACTTCCTCAGGAACAAGGAGTTCATAACATTCCTGTTCTCCTCCCTTATCAGACCCATTATCGAGTACAATGCACCTTTCGGCATGTACCTTGCCAAGTGCATGCAGCAGCTGGAGAGACCACATTGGTTCCTGACCAGGAAAATCCAGGGTCTCAAACACCTATTCTATACAGATAAGCTAAAATCCCTGTACCTCTACTCAGTCTTGTACAGACTGCTCAGAGGTGACCTGTGTCTGGCATACAAGGCCATCTCAGACCCAGTCTTGATGGTGTTGCTGCATATCAATAAGTCAAACTCCACTCGCACAACCCACATGCAAGGCCTTAGCCTGGTCTGTGACATTAATAGAACTTGTTGGCAGGATAGATCTGTGTCCCAAAAACTCCCCGATCTGTGGAATAGACACCCTCTCCATGCCAAGCAGAGTACCTTACTAGCCCTCTTTAAAAGGAACCTGAATGACTGGAAGGCAAACAGAAAATTCATCTCATGTATCCCACCTGTGTCCCTGCTGGACAAGGGAAACAGGTGCTGACTTTGTAGGTGCATGGGTGAAATTCTTGGCTAGGCATATAAGGGCCTCGGGGCCAATAGCCTAGTATTGTCCTATGAACCTATGAATCTATGAACTGGATTGGGTCCACCATTTGGAGGTTGCCTATGTCCTTGTTGATAAGGTCCATCATAATTCTTTCCAGGGCCTTGAGGATGCGGCTGGTAAGACTTAAGGGTCTGTTGTACTCAGGATCGGTTTATGGCTCCTCTTTATGCAGGGGGATTACTATTGCTGTTCTCCATTTTGCAGGAACATAGCCAGTTCTCAATCTATGATTAAAGTAAACTCCAAGTGAGTCCACTAGGTCTTCCTTTAGATTGTTTAGTAAATAACCTTGGATATTATCTGGTTCCACTGAGGCCATGTTTTGGCCTTGGTGAGTGCAGAGATGACCTGTTCTGTAGAGATACTAGACAGAGGGTCGGTGTCAGGTATGTTTTGGGATATGATAGGTGGGGATAGGAGGTGAAGTTTGCAATGAATCTATCAGCAAGCAGGTTGGCAATATCTTCTGGTGTAGTATGAGTGATCTCATCTACAACCAGTTCAGTAGATATCTAGCTAATCCCTTTTAGACCTCCGACATACATAAAGAATGCCTTATGATTATCCTTGACTAGGGATGCGATTTTACTTTCATAATTTGCTTTAGAAGACTTTACAAGACTTCTGATTTTCCTGTTTAGGCTTAGGCGGGAAGTCTTCCTCTGCAGAGTAATATCCCTGTTGCTTTTGGACAACAGTTTCTTCCTCTTGTTATATAATCTGTTCATACTTGAAGTCCACCATGGTGGCTTATTTTTACAGGAAGATCTGGTTTTGATCCAGAAATTTCCGTACACTTCTGCGTAGTGTTCACTGGTGTCTGCGATTGTGGGTGGTATGAAGCTTTTTATACCATCACTAAGTATGCTGTAGTTAGTTTTGGTGAAGGTTTTTATAATTTTTGTTCTTGTGAGGGTGTGAGTTCCAGTAGTTACTTCAAATGAGACTGATTTGTGGTCTGACCTAATCAGGGAGGGCATTACACATGGGAAAGTATAGTGACCCTCTCATGTTGGTCAGTACTATGTCCAAAACATTAGAGACCCTAGTGCAGGTGCAGACTATCTGTTCCAGAGCATTTGTGTTAACAAAGTCCAGGAACCTCTGGGACGTTTTCGTTTGTGTAAGTCTCCCAGTCTATGGAAGGATAGTTGAAATCTCCCATGAGTAAGGTGTTGGGCTGTATGGTGAGGGATTCCAGTAAACTGAGGTAGGTGGTGTGTTTATCCTGGTTCATGGTGAGAAATCTATACCTAGCAATGATGTGTTATAGTACTTTCCCAGTAGTTCATTGGACATTAAGCAGTTCAAGATACTCATGCTGTTGGACCAGTCTTGAAGTGTATTTGGTTTTAATGAAGATGGATATATCTCCACATTTGGTTTCTTCCTGCTCATTTTGAGGTCTGAATGTGTGGAAGCCATTGTAGCCTTGCACAGCCAGGGTTCTTTCAGCAGCCTTGAACCATATCTCAGTAACTGCACAGATGTCAACAGCCTCCAAGGTGAGGAGCGCTTCCAGGGAGTGCAGTTTTGTGTTTAAACTCCTAGCATTAAGAAGCATGACCCAGAGTTTGTCTTGATTAGATTTTGTTACAATAGGAAATTGTTTCTTTGACATTGACTAAAGAAAGGCACTATGGGTGAGGCAAGGGCCTTTGCCAGTATCCGAAAGGAG
The DNA here is from genome assembly GCF_019279795.1 of Protopterus annectens. Taxonomy (NCBI): domain Eukaryota; kingdom Metazoa; phylum Chordata; order Ceratodontiformes; family Protopteridae; genus Protopterus; species Protopterus annectens. The sequence goes on along the minus strand of NC_056744.1, from coordinate 1,358,585,272 downwards.
GGACAGGTGCAGACCATCTCTAGCAAAGCACAGAGGTATTTCTGCCAGATAAGTAAAGTAAAACTTTGTCATTCAGAGTCAACAACCATAAAGTGCACAGCTGAATGAAATTATGTTCCTTCAAGCTCACTGATACGCAACACAGACTATTGCAATAAAAACACAAGTATGTAACCACATAAAAATATATGCACACATAACACAGAGTCCCAGTCAATCAAAGCTCCATCTCCACACTGGCAAATCCCAGCTCCAGAAAAAAAAAAAAAAAAAAACAACCAAAACAACAGACTAAAAAACTTACTGGAAACTCTGCCAGAGAATACACAACCAAGTATGATAAACTGTTTATTAAAACAAATAATAAGCGCTTTCATCTAAAAGCATACAGATGTCTTCAGATAAAACCAAAACAATTCACGACACTAATCTAAGCAAAGCAAGTGTATATTTAAAACAACAGTCGTCAAGACAAGTACATGTATTTAAAACTGTATGTTTAAGATATAAAACTGAGAATAGCTGTTATTCATCACTAACTTAAACCAGGTCTCTCTTTAAATAGTCCAGAAAGATGCATCTCAAGTCATTCATTTTAACATGGACTATGACAGTCATAGCAGTATTTCTTGAGTGACTTGAGTGCATGTGTGATATATCAGATCCTGGCATCTGACAGGCAGCAGATCGTGAACCTCTCCTTGTCCATTCTGGTGAGGGGAACATCTGTGTGTCTCACTATGGAGTTGCCTTTGACCAAGACATTTGATGTATTTTGCCTTACAGGCTTATTTTTTGAGACATGTATGTGAGTGTTGATATGTACAGTGGTTTCTTTATGGTTAGTGGTAAGTGTGGGTGGTGTGTGTTTGGGAGGTCTCTCTTCTTTTGGTAGGCTTTTAGTGAATACCTCCGAGTATCTGAGTTTATGTGTCATGCCCTTATTTTGTGTGAGAGGTGAGGTTTGCATGAGAAGTGAAGCATGTGTGCTGACAACCTGTTTGATGTCTAGTTTGTTTTTACATGTGAGAATTAAATCCAGTTCTACAGTGTATTTGCATCTCTGACACAGGGTGTTAGTTTGCTTTAGGAGTAAATTGTTGTCAGTATAAATAAAGAAATTGCAAAATAGCCTCAGGATGTCCATATCAATCATGCTGGCATGAGAAATGATGGGAGAATGCGAGATCACCATGGCAGGATTTTTCTGAAAGTGGTATTTGCTAAGGTAGTGGGCTAGTTGGACTTAGTTACAAACAGCAAAAATAAAGCAGCAATTAAAAAAATACAGCTAATAAAGTGTAGTGCATGCTTAAAATATACTTAATTTTCAGTTTTTTTTCAGTGGATGCCTTGGATTTCAGTGCAGATGCACTTCAGTCCTTTAGCTAAAGTTGCCAAACAATGAGCAGCTACAGTGAACTGAGCACAAACTTGAGCAAACATGTGGCTTATATACAGACAAAGGCAATGAAACACAATTTCAAATTGCAGAGTAAAACAACGTCACAAACAGCAAAAATGAAGCAGTAATTCAATTAAATGCAGTTAACAAAGTGCAGTGCTGGCTTAAAATACACATATTTTTCAGTTTTTTTTTTCACTGGATACCTTGGATTTCAGTTCAGGTGAACCCCAGCCCTCGGGCTAATGTTGCCAAACACTGAACATCTCCAGTAAACTAAGTGCAAACCTGAACAAATTTGAGGCTTATATACAGGCAAATTTAAACGGTTTTAACACAGCTACCAATGAGAAAGTCCCAGGCTGAGCCATTTCACAGCAAACCCCATCTCAGATGGGTCCTGAGCTACACAATTCTGCCACAGAGGTGCACCGAGGCACTCTTAATGTAAGATGGCTGGTCTAAGAGCACAGTGATACCAAGCAGTCTAGAATCAGCAAGATTGAATCTAGCCTATGCAGTGTAAGGCAAGGAAACACAATTTCTAAAAGGGAAGGAGTAAGGGAAAGTCACCTATACGTCAAAGTGAGAGTGTTTATTAGTATAGTATTAGATGACTTGCAGAGGTATCACCCTCTGCAAAAACCTGCAGCTCTTTGAACACCTGTGAACAGTGAGAGACTATGCAAAGAGTTTTCTATAGAAGATTTTAAACTGGAGAGGTTTGCTTATATGCAAGCATGGTGAACCACAGTGCAGTAACAAATGTTTTACAACAGAAATACGACTTCCTGCAATATCAGGAATACTTGGAAATAAGTTCAGTAATCTGAGAAATGTTCACAACACACAAAAACTTTGCAAAACTTAGAAATATTTCAGCAGACTCAGAACAGCTTTTGCAGTATCAGAGAAGGTTAGGAAATATCAGAGTATTGTTAAAACAACCTAAGAGCAGTATAGTAACAAACAGATAGAGTTTCTTTACCAAGTGGAGACTGAAAAACAGTGATAAGTTCAGCAAAATAAATAAATGCAGCACAGAAGTATTAAATATCATTGAAACAGAGCAAATGTAATATATATATATATATATATATATATATATATATGTGTGTGTGTGTGTGTGTGTGTGTGTGTGTGTGTGTGCATACACACACACACAGACACACACACTGATATCAGCTGTGGAGGCCAGATGATTTTAGAAACATTCCAACTCTTGATGTCTTGATGTCTTCCAGTCATAAGCCAGGCACAAGGAAGTTCTGAATAAATAAGCACAATCACAGAAAACTTATTTTATATGAGCAGGATGAAATACTTTTATAAAGTTAAACCCTCAGACCAATCAGATAAAAACACAATACCCTATCGACCAGTAGTTCCCACATTGGATGGTTGAATTTAGCTTTCTGATCCCCCCAGGGTGCAAAAGAACCCTTCCAATGTAAACTCTCAGGCCAATCAGATAAAAACACAATCAGCTATCAACCAGTAGTTCCCAGCTTGGATGGGTTGAATTCAGCTCTCTGCTGCCACCAGACTACAAAAGAAACTTTCCAATGTAAAACAAACTGGCTTTGAGCTCAACTGCAGTAACAAATGGTTTACAACAGAAGTACAAATTCCTGTGCTCTGAATAAATGAGCACAATTACAGAAAAATGTAATTATTTTATATGTGTTGGATGAAAGACTTTTATAAAGTTAAACCCTCAGGTAATTTAGATAAAAAACAACCAGTTATTGAACAGTAGTTCCCACCTTGGATGGGGTGAATTTAGTTCTCTGCTCCCACCAAAGTGCAAAAGAACCTCTCCAATGTAGAAGAAACTCGATTTGAGCTCAAGTGCAGTAACAAATGTCTTATGCAGAATTAAGAATTTGTGCAATATCAGGAATCCTTAGAAATAAGTTCACTAACCCTGAAAAATGTTCACAACACACAGAAACTTTCCAAACTAAGAAATACTTAGGTAGACCCACTCAGAACAGCTTTTGCAGTATCAGAGAAGGTTAGGAAATATCAACAAGTTCTTAAAACAACCTAAGAGCAGTACAATAAGAAACAGATGGAGTTTCTTTAACAACTGCATGCTGAAAAACAGTGAACAATTCAGCAAAATAAATAAATGCAGCACAGATGTGTTAAATATTATTGAAAAAAGGCAAATGCAAAAATAATATATTTATATAAGCTTTGTAGGCCAGATGATTTAGAAACAATCCAGGTCATGCAGTCATAGGCCAGGCACAATGAAGCTCTGAATAAATTATCACAATGACAGAGAAATGAAATTATTTTATATGAGCAGGATGAAAGACTTTTATAAAGTGAAACTCTCAGGCCAATCAGATAAAAACACAATCAGTTATCAATCAGTAGTTCCCACCTTGGATAGGTTGAATTCAGCTCTCTGCTGCCACCAGAGAGCAAAAGAAACTTTTCAGTCTAAATAAAACTGGCTTTGAGCTCAACTGCAGTAATAAATGTTTTACAACAGAAGTAAGAATTCTTGTGCTCTGTGTAAATGAGCACAATCACAGAAAAATTTAATTATTTTATACATGTTGGATGAAAGACTTTTATAAAGTTAAACCTTCCGGTAATTTAGATAAAAAACAACCAGTAAATGCAGCACAGAAGTGTTAAATATCATTGAAAAAAGGCAAATGCAAAAATAATATATTTATATAAGCTTTATAGGCCAGATGGTTTAGAAACAATCCAGGTCTTGCAGTCATAGGCCAGGCACAATGAAGCTCTGAATAAATGATTACAATGACAGAAAAAAAAGAATTCTTTTATATGAGCAGGATGAAAGACTTTTATAAAGTGAAACTCTCAGGCCAATCAGATAAAAGCACAATAAGGTGCTGACCAGTAGTTCCCACCTTAGATGGGTTGAATTTAGCTCCCTGTTTCCACCAGTGTGCAAAAGTTCCCTTCCAAAGTAAAGCAAACAGGTTTTGAGCTCATGTGCAGTAACAAATGATTTACAACAGAAATTAGACTTTCTGTAATATCAGGAATCCTTGGAAATAAGTTCACTAACTTTTAGAAATGTTCACAAGGTACAAAACCTTTGCAAACCTTAGATATATTTTGGCAGACTTACTCAGAACAACATTTGCAGTATCAGAGGAGGTTAGGAAATACCAGAATATTGCTAAAACAACCTTACAGCAGTACAGTAAAACTGTGATAAATTCAACCAAATAAATAAATGCAGCACAGAAGTTGTTAAATATCACTGAAGCAGAGCAAATACAAAAATTATACTTCTATCAGCTTTATAGGCTAGATGATTTTAGAAGTAATCCAAGTCTTGCAGTGACAGGCAAGGCAAAAGGGAGCTCTGAAAAAATAAGCACAGTCACAGAAAAAAAATAATTATTTTTATGCAAGCAAGATGAAAGACTTTTATAAAGTTAAACCATCAGGCCAATGAAATAAAACCACAATAAGTTATCGACCAGTAGTTCCCAACTTGGATGGGTTCAATTTATTTCTCTGCTCTCAGTGCAATGTGAAAGAACCCTTCCAATATAAAACAAACTGGTGTTGAGCTCAAGTGCAGTTTTAGATGGAAGTAAAAATTCCTGCAATATCAGGAATACTTGGAAATAACTTCACTAACCCTGACAAATATTCAAAACTCACAAAAACTTTCCAAACTAAGAAATATTTTGGGAGACCCACTCAGAACAGCTTTTGCAGTATCAGAGGAGGTTAGAAAATATCAGAATACTGCTAAAACAACTTAACAGCAGTACAGAACCAGATGGAGTTTTTTTAACAACTGCAGGCTGAGAAACAGTGCTAAATGCAAAAAAAATTTATACTTATATCAGCTGTGTAGGCCAGATGATTTTAGAAGCAATTGAAGTCTTGTAGTCACAGGCCAGGTACAAAGAAGCTCTCCATAAATGAGCACAATAATAGAAAAATGTAAGTCTTTTATAACAGTAGGATGAAAACATTTTACAAAGTTAAACCCTCAGGCCAATCAAATAAAAATACAATAAGCTATTGACCTGTAGTTCCCACCTTGGATGGATCGAGTTTAGCTTTCTTATCCCACCGGACTGCAAAAGCACCCTTCCAATGTAAAACAAACTGACCTTGAGCTCAATTGCAGAAATAAATATTTTACAACAGAGATAAGAATTTCTGTAATATCATGAAACCTTGGAAATAACTGTTAACTGGAAAAAAACGGGAGCTTTTCTCCCCAGGCCTCCACAGAAAATGGGCTCTTTTTAGGCCCAGTGGACTTCTCTGATCATTAAACTGAAATAAATACATACATAAACAAATAAATAAATAAATAACCATGAGAAATGTTCAGAACATGAAAAAACTTTGCAAAATGTAATGTTCCGGTCCCCTTCAATAAACACATCACACCGAATGACGTTTGATGACCTTTATTAAACTTCCATAAACGTAATGTTTTTAACAAATATTTAATAATTACAACCGACACATGGTATAGCTGAGCATAACATCCACGTAATGTTAACTAGGACAGCGTGACCTCACTCATCCTGACCCAGTAAGCAGCTTCCACACCTCCACTTGCTTACTTATGAAGCAGAATACCACTACTCACTTCATTTACCATTCATTGAATTACTCCGCTCACTTATTTTACTTATCAAGCAGTGTCTAACTGCTCACTTTCCCTTCCAAACTCAATGAATTGAACATCCAACATTAGAGGGGGAACAGAAGAGGGCAAACCTGCCCCTCTTCTCCGCCCTACACAGACTAATAAAGTAACCACAATCCCCATTATTCAACCAGAAAAGGGGATGGAGGGCGGGTAGCAAGTTCACACCAAAATGTGATTCCTCACCCAGTTACACTTGCCTAAACCCCTTATCTCATTTCCTCCCAATCATCCTCATTCCCATTTAACCCTTTTAACCTCGCCCACCCTCTTAATTCCTACTACTATATTTATCTAACCCTCACCTGAAGATGTCCCTGGACAAACTGGTTTGTTACCAAACATCATTTGTCCCAGTCCCCGTCAATAAATTCATCATGCTGAATGATGTTTGATGACCTTTATTAAACTTCCATAAGCATAACTTTGTTAACCAATACGTTTTAATTACCACTGACATATGTTATAAATGCGCATAACATCCATGTAATGTTAACTAGGACAGCATGATCCCACACATCCTGACCCAGTAAGCAGCTTCCATACCTCCACTTGCTTACCTAGGAAGCAGCGTATCACCACTCACTTCATTTACATTCATTGAATTACACATCCAGCCAAATAAGCAGCTTACCTCTGCTTGTTTATTTTACTTTTCAAGCAGTGTCCAACCACTCACTTTCCTTTCCCAACTCAATGAATTGAACATCCAACACCAGAGGGGGGGAACAGAAGAGGACAAGCCTGCCCCTCTTCTCCACCCCCAGCCCGACCAGGATGTTCCCCTTCTCTCTGACCAAACTTCCAACAACCGAACCGCCATTAAAAGGCATTAAGCTAAACATTTGGTGTAACCCAACCTCTCTAACCAAACTAGATCCATGTCATCACCTCCTGAAGCCCTATCACATAAATAGCAAAACTAGTCAGCTGTCTAAATGGCTGAAAGTTAACCACTGATCCCTCTCCAATGCTAAAGTAGCAAACCATAACCTCATAACCTAGCATGACCACTGTGTATTAGCTAAATACTCACTTACCTAACTACCAATAAAAGCTTTGTAATGATTCCCAGTCATTACTAGCCATTTGGACAACCTGAACACTAAACCCACTGCCACTTGAAATCACACAGAGGCAATTGCATGTAATGCCAAACTGCAGCCCCATTTTACCATCCAGTGAACATAATAATAACCAAATGAGATCTCTTTTCAAAATTCAATTTAATAGCAATCCTGCCATCACAGCAACTATCCATTATATGCAATAAGACATTTAAATGACCATCATGGCATTTTAGCGGCATGAACATGACATGCCATGCCACTTCAATATTAAACAAATGAAAATGAACCCTAATCCCCAACCACTCCAGCTGAACCTCCTATGCCAGCTTAACATGAAACTCCAAATATTTAGCATCCCCTCAATCGTCCTTCCTTCCTTACATCCAGCAAGCTACAAATCCAACACCCCCAAATTATATCCCCCAATCGAACATCACATGCCTCATTTGTAAACAAATGGATATCCCCATCAACCTTCCTATCCATCTGCCAAGAAGCCATCCTGCTGAAATGCTCCAAAGGGCACCACAATGGTAAAACAATGCACCAATTTACTAAACCTCATGAAAACTACTCAAGTAACTGGGCGACATGCATCCTCAAGAACCCCACAGCTGAATGTCCTTAATACACTGTTTGTCCTTGGCTATCAATTCAAAACTTTCCTTCCTTCTGTTACATTTACATCTGGTATGAAAGTAAAACAAAACCTATATCTGCAAGGAATCCTAAAACCATGTCTTGCTTAGGCTTTCTAATTTCAGCGTAGACAACGGAGCACCCAGTTCCTCAGATATCCTACATATACTCAAGTTATACTTGTACCAAAAAAACTCCTATCAGCCCAAAACATAAGTCAAATAGTACAAGGGAGACTCGCTGTCAAGCCTTAAACTGGTATGTGACAGTAGTGGAATGCGCTTGAGGGACAGATTCATCACTCACAAGATACCACCTTTTGGAACTCCCACTTCATGTGAAACACCTGAAATAACCATCTACAAACAATTTCCTATGATCATATGAGTGTTGTGACTTCATCTTGCCTGCAGGAACCCCAGACTCCCCTTAACCAATCTCCAACCCTGTTTTACCCTGCCTGCAACATACCTCCTCCTCCTCACTTGCCCCTACACTAATCCAACCTGCATTAACTCTGATGTGCCTTAATGAGCACTGAATAAAGTAAGATCACCTACTACCTCATTGTGCGCTACCTCTTTGTGCCCCACTCAAGCAACTGAGACTTTCATCGCAGCAAAATCCATTACCTTACAAATCCACTTCCATCAAGCTACTGACTGTCACTCACTCTGTGCTCCCTCATCTGTGACCTCATTGCACATCAGTGCAACAGCCTCCATCACCTTTGGGGCCCACTTCCTTCAGGTCACTGACCAACCTAAGGCTGCCGACTGAATGCCAACTCATACTTTCTAATCTGGAAAAGAAACAAAACTGTAAATTCTGCATACTCACATATGCCAAAACTTCTTAATGACAACCTCAGCCACTGTCAAGACTTACCTTTGTTCATCAAACTACATGGCTACTACCCCACCCCTCATCCTTATCCTCAGTAACCTAGTACTGCTGTTTCCCCCACAAATACTTACCAGCCAGCAAAGGAACATACTACAAAATGACTTGATGAGACAAACATCAATAATTGAAGCTATGATTTTAAATGGCCCTAGTAAAACGCAATACAGAAATTGAGCTTCTACTTGACTATGTTACACCTATACACTGTGGATGAAGGGAAATCTAAATATCAAAATACCTGGTACCTTGTTTCCATACAAAATCAGAGCCAAGTTAAAGTCATATCAACCCTTACAACATTTCAGTAAATGAGTACTACAAGAATAACTACAGGCAATCACTCTTACAGAAAAGTACATATTCATCTTTAAAGAGTTTGACCTCAGCAGCTACTCCCATGTGCTGCTTTGTTCTACAATCATCTCTATCAACATGACCCAGCAACCAAATTAAGATGCTTATCAAAGAGTAAACACCCTCATAAAATACCATACCTCTCAAGTGTACCTCATTTCAAGAAACGTCCCTCATTTGGGGTCAGAAAGTTTATGTTCCTCAAAGTTCCAAATTGAAAAGGTCCATCACACACTGAGTATTAACAAATTAAGTGCTATCAATGATAAATAGGCTGAATCATATTATTCTACTAAAAGGCCTATTTCTATAAATAAATTATCACATTTTAACCATCCTGTGAGTTTCCTAATTAAAGTTGCTAGCGACCATTAGTAAGTGCTCCAACTATTACCCATTTGTTCCACATTATAAGTGGCAGCATTCTACGTCGTGGAAGGAGAAACAAGCAGGGTAAAGACAATTAAAGCATTCCATTCCTTTCCTAGGTTCCTGTTAGAAATACCTCACCGAAGCATGATTAAAAACAGCTAAAATGCTTACCTCTCACGTCTGATGTTTTGCCAGTTCCCTCTTTAATGAACTACTACACCTTCCCAGAAACCACACAATGATAAAATTGCCCCAGATAAAAAAACCTAACCCTGAACATACTACAAAACCTGTACCATTATGAGCTATGCCACATGCTAACTCCTTTGGCAGTTCAGGGTAAAAGCCTGCCCTCAAAGTAAACCTCTGTAGACTGCAGATGACCAGCATGAATGCCCTACTGCTAACCAGTACTCAGCCAAAGAAAGCTCTGAGCTCCCACCAAACAGGAACCAATCACAACAGACAAAACCAAAACTATTTAAAATCATCAGGGACACCTGCCATGCATTTGTACTCAGGAGCTGTTGAATTGGACACTGGGGTCATCACCAATGTATTCCTAGAATATCCTCACCCAGTTGTTACTAAACTGGCAGGTACTGCTCAGACTGCCACATTTTCAGATTCCAGGACATTAAGAGAATGTAAATTATCACATAAAAAGGCGTATAACTCTAAATTATTGTCATTATTTTTAAGTGTAATTCACCACCTTTCTGCAACAGTCACCAGGTGTAGGAGGGACTAAGAGGGTCAACACCAGCGGCAAAATTGAGAACAATTGAGAAGTATGAACCCTATAAGTGAACAAGTGCTATCCCTCTCCCATAGCTGTTACATTAGCAGGGGGCATGTGGAACATTCAACTGTTATTCACGGGTGCCTGCATTAAGCTAGCTGTCAGGTTTGGGGACTCAATCAAGAAGCCTCCAAAGTTCGAAGAACAAACCTAAAATTATTAGAAAATTCTGTCCATTCACTGCAATGAGCAGTAAAAGTGCATGCAAGCCATACATCTCAACCTCTTAGAGCAAGACATCTGGACAAAGCCAGAAATCTGGACAAAGTCATAAATAATTTAAAATTTTACTCTTGCCAAACTTAGAAATTTACTAGAACAACATGTTTTGCATTTGCACGAATTTGTGATTGGTATGAAGTCTAAAAATCCAAATGTATGTCATTTTTTACTAATGTCAGTCTTTAATAATTTGCCATTAAATTGCCAGGAAACCGTTTTTATGAAAATGAACCAAAACTATGAAGCAAAAATCTGGGCATCTTGTGAAAATCTATACATTTGAGAGATATTACACAGTAGCAAGGGATGGACTCAAGCAGTATCGCTAATTCACACTTAAGTGGCACCAGCCACATGATGCATGTGCGGCACTGAACTGGTACGAAACTGATGCTCTTACAGACCACACACACCACCAAACAAATGAAAATAGAAAAACCTAAAGAATGCATCAGAGTTCAGTAATTGCATCCAGTCAGTCCCTGCTATGATACCTTAGATATTCTACTTATATTGTTGTATAAACAAAAACGTCACCAATAGTAGACAGCCATCCTGTTCCAGAACTCATCCTTACCTATTGTATTGAGATCCTACTAAATATAAAAGTCTTTCCTTACACGCCATTAAAGAACCAAAAGTTACCCTTGAAGCAGCCTATAAGGCTGTAGTTAATTTAAAGTGACATTACTGCTCGTTCAGAGTATTCCTACCTCTGCTTTCATAAAATGCAGTCCTAATTAAGATCAAGGAAGATAAGTACCCAGTATTTCTTCCCTAACTATAACTACTCAACAATGCAAGCTAATTTAAACACTGTTCAATCACATACATAATAAATGGATGGATAACTAACTAAAATAAAATTAAAGTAACATCTTTAAATGTTTTGATAGCTTTCCCGAAAAGTTTTAAATGTAAAGATCCAATGATGGTGCAAACCCCTACCGTGCAGAAAAGAATATGTGCAAATGAAACCTACATCAGAACCAACTAAGTTGTTCGGAAGCATATTATCACCCCTGTCTGTCTCAAACATGTGTAAACGTTACCTTAATATCTTCGTTTCCATTGCTGCTACCCATAACCCAAAAAGAGTGTTGTCCCTGCTCTCTGCTGGCAGCCTGGCACTCCCCCCAGTACACACTGCATGTCAGGCTATACCTCAGCTGTGCTATCCAGCCCCAGCATCTGCTTGCAGTTCCACTTGTAGCACACAATTTCCTTACGTCATCTCTTACATCCGGGAATGCAGCATCATACACACCACCTGTGGACACCACATAACATTCACTAAAGGATGTGGCTGTCTTCACCTCTGCAGTGCCTCAAAAGACAAATGGAACTGTTTAAACCAGTGATTTCTGTTTCCTGGCACTGAGATTCCCAACAGCCATTGCTTAACTGTAGCTGTCCCAATGTGAGAAGGAGCTACAAGAATAGGCAAGCACCAGGCTGAGCAGTCTTTTTAGTAAAAGACTTTGCAGGCAGGCAGGTACAGTTGAAGGGTAAGAACTGGCCACCCTCGCTACCCTATTTGTGACAGTTATTGCTGCATCCCACATGCACAGATGGGAACCATTCAGTTACAGAACTCATAGCCAGTGAAACCATTCATGGCTCAGCTGTGAAACGCCTGCACAACCAACTTTGTTTTTTGGACTACTTTACTTGCTGAGAGAAAACAGAGAAAAGAAAGGTGGAGGGGGGGGGGCTACCGAAATAACCGATCATGCTGAACATTACCAAGAGATAAAGACATACCATTCACCCTAAGCTTCTCATCTGCCATCTAAGAATGCATTCCATTGGAGCATGTAATTTAAATCCTACCTAGGCAAACTCAATAACTAGTACTGCCCTATCACTACTTCTCCTTTCCCATGTTTTTTTTTTCTTAAAGAGGTCCTTCATGAGACAAACTAACACACTACTCACTCCACACTCCCCCCCATATACCCATCTAACTGAGCAAAAGCAAAGGGGGAAAAAAAACTTTGCTACCACACAGTACTCATCAGTTCCACAGACACACACTTATTAAGCCAAGGCCTACCTGATCACTGGAGTACCTACGGGTTGTCACGGACGTAAGCCTACACTATAGCAAGTTCACGCCAAAATGTGTTTCCTCACCCAGTTACACTAGCCTAAACCCTTAAGGCCCTCCCTACCCTTACCTCATTTCCTCCCAATCCTCCCTCATTCCTTTATCCCCCACCTTCTTAATTCCTACTAATATATTTATCTAACCCCCACCTGAAGATGTTCCTGGACAAATTGGTTTGTTACCAAACCTCATGAAACACTTTGCAAACTCACTCAGAACCACGTTTGAAGTATCAGAGAAGGGTGGGAAATAGAATATTGTTAAAACAACCTGAGAGCAGTACAGTAACAGACAGATGGCGATTATTTAAGAACTGCAGGTTGAAAAACAGTGATAAATTCAACCAAATAAATAAATGCAGCACTAAAATGTTAAATATCACTGAAACAAAGCAAATGCAAAAATTATACTTATATCAGCTTTGTAGGCTAGATATTGTTCTTCTTTTGGCTTTTTGCAGTTAGGGGTCGCCACAGTAGAACTCCAGTCTGCTAATCATTAGCAGTAGATGTTTATGGTGCCGAGGTTCTAGCCCAATGCCCAACCTTCAATGAAGGCATGCCCATTCACTGATGTCTTTTGAATGTCACCCGACCATGGGGAAGACATGCAGACTCCACACAGAAGGCGCTCCAACCGAGAATCGAATGGGAGAACCTCTTGCTGTGAGGCAGCTTTATCCAAGTCTTGCAGTAACAGGCCAGACAGAAGGAAGCTCTGAAAAAATAAGCACAGTCACAGGAAAATGTACTTCTTTCATACAAGCACTTTTATAAAGTTAAACCATCAGGCCAATCAGATAAAAACACAGTAAGATATCAACTAGTAGTTCACACCTTGGCTGGTGTCAATTTACCTCTCTGCTCTCACCAGAGTGTAAAAGAACCCTTCAATATAAAACAAGGTGGCTTTGAGCTCAAGTGCAGTAAGAAATGTTTTACACAGAAGTAAGAATTCCTGCAATATTAGGCGTTCATGGAAATAAGTTCACTAACCCTAAGAAATGTTCACAACACACAGAAACTTTCCAAACTAAGAAATATTTTGGTAGACCCACTCAGAACAGCTTTTGCAGTATCAGGTGAGGTTATGAAATATCAGAATATTGTTAAAACAATCTAAGAGCAGTATAGTACCAAACAGATGGAGTTTCTTTGAGAAGCGCAGACTGAAAAATAGTGATAAATTCAGCCAAATGAATAAATGCAGCACAGGAGTGTTAAATATAATTGAAACAAAGCAAATGCAAAATAATACACTTATGTCAGCTTTGTAGGACAGATGATTTTGGAAATAATCCAAGTCTTGCAGTCATAGGCAAGGCATAATTATGCTCTGAATAAATGATCATGATCACAAAAAATGTAATTCTCTTATACAAGCAAGATGAAAGACTTTTATAAAGATAAACTTTCAGGCCAATCAGATAAAAATACCGTAAGCTATCAACCAGTAGTTCTCACCTTGAATGAGTTGAATTTAGCTCCCTGCTCCCACCAGAGTGCAAATGACCCATTCCAATGTAAAACAAACAGGCTTTGACCTCAAGTGCAGTAACAAATATTTTACAACAGAAGTATGAATTTCTGCAATATCTGGAATCCTTGGAAATAAGTTCACTAACCTTTAGAAATGTTCATATGACACAAAACCTTTGCAAAACTTAAGAAATATTTTGGCAGACTCACTCAGAGCAGCTTTTGCAGTATTAGAGAAGGTTAGGAAACATCAGAATGTTGTTGAAACAACCTAAGAGCAGTACAGTAACAAATACATGCAATGTCTTTCCAATTGCAGGCTGGAAAACAGTAATCAATTCAACAAAATAAATAAATGCAGCACAGAAATGTTAGTTATAATAGAGCAAATGCAAACAACAAAAAAATATACCAACATCAGCTTTGTAGGCCAGATGATTTCAGAAGCAAACCAAGTCTTGCAGTCACAGGCCAGGCACAAAGAAACTCTCAATAAATGACCACAATCACAAAAAATGTAATTATTTTATATGTGTAGGATGAAAGACTTTTATAAAGTTAAACCCTCCAGTCATTTAGGTTTAAATACATTAAGCTATTGAACAGTAGTTCCCACCATGGATGGGTTGAATTTAGCTTTCTGCTCCCACCAAAGTGCAAAACAACCATCCCAATGTAGAAGAAACTGTTTTTCAGATCAGGTGCAGTAACAGATGTCTTACACAGAAGTAAGAATTCCTGCAATATCAGGAATCCTTGGAAATAAGTTCACTAACCCTAAGAAATGTTCACAACACACAAAAACTTTCCAAACTAAGAAATATTTAGGCAGACCCAGTTAGAGCAGCTTTTGCAGTATCAGAGGAGGAGGATAAGAAATATTGGAATATTGTTATAATAACCTAAGATCAGTACAATAACAAACAGATTGAGTTTCTTTAACAACTGCAGGCTTCAAAACAGTAATAAATTCAACAAAATAAATAAATAAATAAATACATAAATAAATAAATGCAGCACAGAAGTGTCAAATATCATTGAAACAGGGCAAATGCTAAATAATATACTTATACAAGCTTTGCAGACCAGATGATTTTAGAAACAGTCTAACTCTTGCAGTCATAGGCCAGGCACAATGAAGCTCTGAATAAATGATCACAATCATAGAAAAAGGTAATTCCTTTATATGAGCAGGATGAAAGACTTTTATAAAGTTAAACTCTCAGGACAATCATATAAAAACAAAATAAGCTAGCGACTAGTAGGTTTCACCTTGTATGTCTTGAATTTAGCTCCCTGCTCATACCAGAGTGCAAAATATACCTTTCAATGTAACAGAAACTGGCTTTGAGCTCAAGTGCAGTAACAATGGTTTTACAACAGAAGTAAGAATTCCTGCAATGTCACGAAACCTGGGAAATAAGTTCACTAACCTGACAAATGTTCATAACATGCAAAAACTTTGTAAAACATTTTACAGACTCACTTATAATCACTTAAGTATCAGAGGAGGTTAAGAAATAACAGAATGTTGTTAAAAAAAACATAAGAGCAGTACAGTTACACACAGATCAGGATTCTTTAAAAAGCGCAGGCTGAAAAACAGTAAAAAATTCAGCCAAATAAACTTAATACAAAAGTGTTGAATATCACTGAAACAAAGCAAATGCAAAAATGATAGTTATATCAACTTTGTGGGCCAGATGATTTTAAAAGCAATCCAAGTCTTGCAGTAACAGGACAAGCACAGGGAAGCTCTGAATAAATAAGCACATTCACAGAAAAATATAATTCTTTTATACAAGCAGGATGAAAGATTTTTATGAAGTTAAAACCATCAGACCAATCAGACACAAACCCAATAAGCTATTGATCAATATTCCCCACCCTGTGTGGATTTAATTTAGTTGTCTGCTTTCACCACAGTGTAAAAGAACCCTTACAATGTAAAAGAAACTGGCTTTGAGCTTAAGTGCAGTAAGAAATGTTTTACACAGAAGTAAGACTTCTTGAAATATCAGGAATCCTTGGAAATAACTAACCCTGAGAAATGATCACAACACAGAAAAACTTTCCTAACAAATATTTTAGCAGACCCACTCAGAACAGCTTTTGCAGTATCAAAGCAAGTTAGGAAATATCAGAATATTGTTCAAACAATCTAAGAGCAATAACATAACAAACAGATGGAACATTTTTAACAATTGCAAGTTGAAAAACAGTGATAGATTCTACCAAGTAAATAAATGCACAACAGAAATGTTAAATAACACTGAAACAGAGCACATGCAAAAATATACTTATACCAGCTATGCAGGCCATATGATTTTAGAAGCAATCCAAGTCTTGCAGTCACAGGCTCAGGACAAGGAAGCTCTGACTAAAGACAAAATCACAGAAAAATGTAATTCTTTTATGTGAGCAGGATGAAAGACTTTTAGAAAGTTAAACCCTCGAGCCAATCAGATAAAAATACAATAAGGTGTTTGCAGGAGTTTCCCACCTTGGATGGGTTGAATTTAATACTCTACTCCCCCCAGACTGCAAAAGAACCATTCCAATGTAAAATAAACTGACTTTGAGCTTAAGTGCATTAAAATGTTATACAACAGAAGTAAGGATTCCTGCAATATCAGAAATGCTTTGAAGTAAGTTCACTAACCCTGAGAAATGTTTACAACACACAAAATGTTTAAACACTTAGAAACATTTTGTCAGACTCACTTGGAACAGCTTTTGCAGTATCAGAGGAGGTTAGGAAATATCAGAATGTTGTTCAAACAACCTAACAGCAGTAAAATAACACACATATGGAATTTCATTAACAAGTGCATAATGAAAAACAGTGATACATTAAACCAGATAAATAAATGAAGCACAGAAGTGTTAATTATAACTTATAGCAAATGTAATATATATACTTATATCAGCTGTGTAGGCCAGATGATTTTAGAAGCAATCCAAGTCTTGTATCACAGGCTGGCACAAAGAAGCCCTGAATAAATGAGGACAATCACAAAAATATAATCCTTTTATTACAGCAGGGTAAAAAACTTTTGTAAAGTGAAACCCTCAGGCTAATCAGATAAACACAATAAGCTATCAACCTGTTATTCCAACTTTGGATAGGTTTAATTTACCTCTCTGCTCCCTCCAGAGTGAAAAGCACCCTTCCAATATAAAATAAGCAGGCTTCGGGCCCAAGTGCAGTAACACATGTTTTACAACAAAAGTAAGAATTCCTGCAATATCAGAAAACCTTGGAAATAAGTTCACTAACCTTGAGAAATGTTCAGGACATGCAAAAAGTCTGTAAAACTTAGAAACATTTGGGAAGGCAGACACACTTAAAACCACTTTTGAAATATCAGAAGAAGTTAAGAAATATAAGTATATAGTTCAAACAACCTAAAAGTAGAACAGTAACAGACAGAAGGGGTTTCTTTAACAAGTACATGCTGAAAAACAGTGGTGCATTCAGCCAAAGAAATAAATGAAGCACCAACGTGTTAAATATCACTTAAACAGAGCAATGTCAAAAAAAAAAAAAAGAAAAAAAAAATACTTAAAGCAGCTTTGTAGACCAGATGATTATAGAATCAATCCAAGTCTTGCAGTCATAGGCCAGGCACATGGAAGCTCTGAAAAAATGAGGACAATGACAAAAAAATGTAATTCTGTTATAAGAGGAGAATGAAAGACTTCTATAAAGTTAAGCCCTCAGGCTAATCAGATAAAAGCACAATAAGCTATTGACTAGTAGTTCCCATCTGGGATGGGTTGAATTTAGCTCTTTCCTCCCACCAGAGTGCAAAAGAACCCTTGCAATGTAAAACAAACTGGCTTTTAGGTCAAGTGGAGCATCAAATGATGCCTTACATTCACTGATGCAGTATTCTTAACAGATGTGATTCCCTGTAGTGAAAGTCTGAACATCTGGCCAGTCTACCACAGGCTACTTGTTGCTTTTAAAAGCTAGGGCAAACATCACCCAAATGCTCCTTGCTTAGCATAGGACATAAAGGTGCCATTCAAGTCTACCATATTCAGACATTTTTTGCCGCCAGTCTGAATGTATCTTTTTGCTATTTGTCTGTTTACCTGCATCCATTTTTTGCCAGTTAAATGCATTTTCGTTCTCTGGTGACTACCTACACCTGTTTTCTGACTTCTATTGCAGTTGCAGATAAGTGCCGCATTGGGGATTTTGTTTTTTCTTACTTTTTTGTGCTCCTTGGGTTAATGTCATCCAGGAAGGGTAAATGCCAGTGTGGGATACAGATTCCCCATAAAGATCCCTATTATTTATTTACTTTTGTTTACCAGGATAGTCCGACTGGGTGATAGCCCATTTTCAGCAGAGGCCCGGGGAGAAAATCTCTATAAAAATACAATAATAGTTATACGAAGAACATTAACAAAGTACAATACTTGCAGAGTATACAATTTTTAGAGAATTTTAAAGATGAGAAAAAGTTAACAGGAACAAAAAATTAGAAGGTTTTACAGAGAAACCAGTGCATAAAAGACTATAACAAAAGAGATTTACAATAGTCAGGAATTATAGAGAGAAAAAGGAACATCTTATTCAGAGATTTGCTTTGATGACAAACAGTAGTCAGAGACTGGTGGTATAAAGAGTTGAGTCAGAGGAGAGATGTAAAACCTGTATAGATTAACTGAACATGTAAATAATAAATTGCAAGTGTAATAAATAAATTATAAATAAATGTAAATTGGACGATGCAGTGGAGTTGTCACCTCACAACAAGAGGTTCTCTGATTTGATTCTCGGCTGGAGTGCCTTCTGTGCAGAGTCTGCATGTCCTCCCTGCATTCATGTTGATTTCATCTGGGTGCTCTGGTTTCCTCCCACATTCAGACATGCATCTAGAGTGTTTCCCCCTGGGTCTCTGCTAAAAACAGGCTTTGTTCCAAGTCGGACTTTCCCCTTTACAAATAATAAATAAATAAATAAAAAAGAAAACAACTGAAACTACAAAGTAAAAGAATAAGTTAAGTCTACTATATGAGACATAGAGGATTTACAAAAAGGTGAATAATCTAGAGAGGAAAAGAGTAGACAGAGAAGTAGAATAGATAAGAAAGAGGGACAAGCTCTAGGGAATAATTAATAGAGAAGAAGGATTAATAGGAGAAGAAAGAAGAGTTAGGGGGTTAGAGGTAATAGAAAAATAGAAGGGAAAAAGCTAAAGAAACAGAATGACTAGAAGGGAGAGAGAGAGAGGGAGGGAATAAGAATTCTGGGTATACAAAGGGAGAAAAGTAAAAAGGAAGTTGCGATAGTAGGTAAAGACCAGAAGAAATTAAAGATAAATGTCTTTTTTGTCCAGGAGCTTCTCATGACCATACATCTTGTTCTATTTGTCAGGTGTTCATTACAAAAATCTTTCGCAGAAGACTTTCTTCTCTTTCCTTGTATATTGAGAACCAGCATCTTAAGCTTCACACTAAAGATACAATGGAAGGAATCTCCCATCCTGAGGGTCAGCCATTAGGGAAGAAGAAGGTGAAAAAGATGTGACCAGAATCTTCCACTGTCCTGCCTCCCCAGGTGTTTCTCCTGAGGTCATTAGAAACTGGGAGGCTTGCATGGGTGTGTTGTTGGATTTCTCTGCCATGACTGTGTCTGAGGTCAATGAGGGTCCAGCTGGCAGCACATCCGAAAAGGCTTTACAGGTGTCTGTCTCAGATGTACAGGGGGAACCTTGGCTGACTTTTTCTGAGGGGCCTAGGGGAGCTCCTCAATTTTTGGTTGGGGAAGAAGTTCCTACTATTTTTCTCGACTGCTGTCCTGGATGTGAGCCTTCTCAGTTTTTTGGAGGGGATGTTCCCTTAAAAAAGAAACAAAAAACTAAACATGTTTCTTCTGCTCCTACGTATCCACAAAGTGAGTGGTAGCTTCACTGAAGGGCAATTTACTGCTTTAAAATCCTTAAAGCCTTTTCAAGGGGTTTCAGTTCCTGCTCCTCCTTTGTCCTCTACTCCCCTTAAATGGCTTACAGAACAGGATTCTTCTGAGGATGAGTTAGATTTGGATAATGAATCCCTGACTTATTCTACTCAGATTCCTTCTCCTTTTGAATATGGGTCAGAGAAGGAGGAATATATTTGTTCAGATGTTCCTTTTGATGACATTTCCTTTGGGGACACAGTCTCTAGGATGATGGATTTCTTTAAGTGGGATTGTGTTCAGGTCTCTGATATCCATAAGAGATACTATGAGTTGCTGCAGTTGGAATTCCCTAAACCTGTGGCTATTCCCCATTTTGGCTGCTTTTTCTCAGTGCTTCTTCCAATGTCTCTCATGCACCTGATTCTCTGCCCCCTTCTCCCAAGAAGCTTGATAGGTTTTATAGGGTGCTTGAGGATTATTCTTTCCTATATAAATGTCCTGCCGCTGACCCTTCTGTCATGTCTGTAGCCTCTGATAAGCCATGTCAATTGCTTTCTTTGCCCAAGTTATTGCCTTCTGACAAGGATAGCAGAACTATGGAAATGTTGGGTAAGAAGGTTTACACTTCCGCTACCCTAGCTTTTAGGGCTATTAATTATCAGACCCATATGTCTAGGTAAGTATTGGCTTCTATGGCTCCCTCAGGCCTATATAGTGTCTCTGGATCTCAGAGATGCTTATCTCCATATTACACTCCATCCTCTTTTTAGGAAGTTTTTGCATTTCTTTGGTGGTTCATGGCATTCTCAGTTCTCTGCTTTTCCCTTTGGTCTTTCTACTATACCATGGGAGTTCACCAAATGCCTTACTCCTGTGATTGCTTTTTGCAGGCTTTGAGGAATCTAAATATTTCCTTACTTAGACACCCTGTTGATTCAGTGGTCCTCTCCAAAGATCCTTTAGCAAAATCTTCATTTTGCTGTTTCCCTTCCTCACAGCCTGGGGTTCACTATAAATTTCAAAAAAGTCTTCTGTAACTCCTTTTCATGATCATGTTTTTTTCTGGCTTGCAGGATTTAAACAGTGCCTATGTTTACATCCCTGCTCCCTCCAAAGGCCTTAACTCTCATTTTTTTTCCTTCAAACTTCTTCCTCTGGTTTCCATTATTGCCAGGGAGCTTCTGAGACTTCTGGCTTTCATGGCATCCACCATTCCAATGCTCACTCTGGCCAAACTTTACATGAGAATGTTTCAGTAGTTTGTGAAATCAGTGTGCTTCCACATGCACATCCTCTAGACTGTAGTTCCTCTTCTTCCTTGTCTCAGACAGGAACTTCACTGGTGGTTTCAGCAGTTGTCTCTGAATCTAGGGATCTCTTTTCATCCACCTCTTCCCTCTCAGGAATTGTTCACAGACACTTCAGATGTGGGAATGGGGGGTGCCATTTGGCTTCCTAAAAGTACAGGGTGGTTCGGTCACTTTCTCAACAGAAGCAGCACATCAACGTCAAAGACATGAGAACTCTTTTGCTTACTGTTCAAGCCTTTCATCCTCAGACAATACAACAGTGATGTGGTATATCAACAAAGAGGGAGGAAAGAGAGCTTATCTTCTTTGCTGGTTGGCACTTCTGGTATGGGATCTTGCTGTTAACTATCAAGTGACTCTTCAGGCAGTTTATAGCCCTTCCAGTCAGAACACCGTGGCAGCCACTCTGAGCAGGTCCTAAACTCATTCCCATGAATGGATGATTCAGATGGATGTGTTTCTGGACATTATCCACCAGTAGAGTACTCCTCAAGTGGACATTTTGCTTCCCCTCTGAACAGACAACTTCCTCTATTTTGTGTCAGAGTCCCAGGTCCTCTTGTATGGAAGGTGGACACTCTCTCAATTTCTTATTAGGGGATGTTTCTTTATGCATTCCATCTCCTTTCTCTCATTCTGAAAGTCCTGTTCAGGATTCAACAGGATGCTCCCAAAATCTTGTTGGTGACTCCCTTTTGACATTGACAGTACTGGTTCCATGTACTTCTGCATCTGCCCAGGGGCAATCATCACAAGTTACCTGACAGGGTTGATCTAATCACACAAGCGATCTCTCATCCATCCCACCTCTCCATGCTTAAACAGACAATGTGGGCAATGGGATTTTGATTCCACACATACACTTTTATTTCTGAAGATGTGCTGTAAGTCCTGCAGGAGGTCAGGAAACCTACTACTAGGAAATCCTACATATCCAAATGGAAGAGGTTTTTTATTTGGTGTCTCTCTCATAACCTGGACCCACTTGCTATGGGTGTTCCCTTGGTTTTCTCTTATTTGTGTGAATTGCTCAATGCTTCTATTAAGGCCCACTTATCAGCTATCTCTGCTTGTCTGCCTTTTTAGTCTCCTTTGGCTTCCAGATTTGAGGTTATACAATTTCTTAAAAGCATCCTTAATATTAGATCTCCCGGGAAGCCTGTTCCTCCTCCCAGGGATGTTAATTTTGTTTTGAAGAAGTTGACTCAGGGTCCTTTGGAACCTGCTGCTTCAGTTTCCTTGCTACATTGTTCCTGAAAGACTGCTCTTTTGTTAGCTTTTACTTCTGCCAGATGGTTGTCTCGGTTGCTGGCCCTTATGGCATGTCCTCCTTTTGTTGTCTTTCATGAAGACAGGGTGTCCTTATGCACTAACCCTTCTTTAATGCCTAAGCTGGTTAATGAGCTATAACTGAATCAGTCTATTAATCTGCCTACTTTTTTTGTCTGTCTGCAATCTGACACTGAGAGTGTGTTGCATACTTTGGATGTGCATAGGCAACTCAGGGTTTATTTGGATAAGACTAAGGCTATTAGAAAATACAATCAGTTATTTGTTTCTTTTCATCCTAAATCTTTGGGACTTGCTGTATCCAAGCAAACTATTTCTTGTCGGAATTCTAAGGCTATTTCCTTTTGTTACACTTTTCATGGCAAGAGCCTTCCTTCTCCAGTTAAGGCTCATTCTATTAGAGCCATGGCTTCTTCAGGTGATTTTTTCAAGGATTTAGACACTAATTCTATTCTTGAGGCAGATACCTGGACTTCTGTGCATACCTTTACCAAACACTACAAGTTGGATGGTATATCTAGAGCTAGGGCTGGTTTTGCTAGTGCTGTTCTTCATGGCTTTTTAGGAGTCTCTTCTTTGCCTTCCACCTCCTATAATTTTGGCACTCTTCCATCTGTTAAGAATACTGCAGCAGTGAATGCAAGGACATAGTGTAAAATCTTACCATAAAGGTATATGTCCTTGCCTTCTCTGCTGCAGTATTCACTCCCTTCCTCCACCCCCCCTCTTTTGCCTTCCTGGATGTACAGGTTACCTCTTGGGTTTCTTGGACTGTGTTCCTACTGGGGCAGTCAGTTCAGATTATGGTAGGCCTGAATGTCGCCATTATGCCCTACACTATGCAAGCAGCATTTGGGTGATGTTCAGCATCTCTTTTAATGGCAGCAAGTAGTCTTTGGTAGAGTGACCAGATGTTGGTCTTCCATGGCAGGGAATCCCATCTACTAAGAATACTGCAGCAGTTAAGACTGCCATTATGGTAAGATTTTATACAACTGTAACTTTTACAACATAAGTAAGAATTCCTGCAATATTAGGAAACCTTGGAAATAAGTTAACTAAGTGCTGCGGTAGCGTTGTCGCCTCACAGTTAGACATTGCCCATTCGATTCTCAGTTAGAGCATCTTCTGTGTGGCGACATGTGTGAATGGGCGTTCCTTCATTGAAGGTTGTGTGTTAGACCCAGCAAGCCAGCACGTAAAACTCTTCTGCCAATCATTAGTGGACCGGAGTTCTGCTGTGGCGACCCCTAACCGGGAAAAGCCGAAAGACACAAAACAAACCCAGAGAAATGTTCAAACACTTTGCAAAACTTAGAAATATTTTGGCAGACTCATTCAGAGCAGCTTGTGCAGTATCAGAGGAGGTTAGGAAATATCATCACCTTGGGTGGGTTCAGTTTACCTCTCTGCTCCCACAAGAGTGCAACAGAACCCTTCTAATATAAAATAAATTGGCTTTGAGCTCAAGTGTATCAACAAATGTTTTACATTAGAATTATGAATTCCTGCAATATCAGTAAACCTGGCTTAAATCTAACAACACTTCCAAACTTACTCATGATTAACAGATCTGTAACCAAACTAAAAAACTTGTTTGTAAAGACAAACAGCTTTATTTCTGGAACCAGCAATTATATAGAAAAAATAACCCAAAACTTTTTTGGCATTCTATCAATAACTTCATGAACCTGGACACCAAACCCAACCCCTGCCCACATCCTGACATGCACCCTGAACAAATAAAAAGTATCTTCAAGGCTTACTTTATCGACACTATAGCTAAGATTACTGCAACTTTTTCCCTTTCTCTCCCTAATAATTCTGTTCCTACATCTTCCGCTTCCTTCCAACAGAGTCTTGCACAGTACTGTCCTAATACTCCGAGTAATGCATGACAATCCACTCCTAACATCTACACTCCCCAACCAAACTATATACAACAAACTTCCCAGCCTCATTTCAATCTCTCTCCTATCTCTGCCTCGTATATCAAAAAACGTCTGCTGAAATTAAAGACATGCTCTAACTCTGCTGATAGTATTCCTGCCAAATTTCTAAAGCTCACTGCTGACTCACTGACATATACTATTACCATCTTGATAAACAGATCCATCCAAGAATCTCATGTCCCTGGTCTTTGGAAAAAAGCCATCATTTTACCACTTAACAAAGGGGGCCCATCTACCGATATCTGTAATTTTTGAACCATTGCTATTCTTTCTTCTATCTCTAAAATTCTTGAAAAATGTGTGCAAAAACAACTTCTAGACTACCTTCTAAAACATAATATGCTCTCCCCTACAAAACACAGGTTCCGCCCAGGACACAGCACATCTACTGCACTAATTTCCTTCCTTGACATAGTCAACAAAGCTCATGGCTCAGGTAACATTGTATCTGCCATTCTTTTGGACTTATCAAAAGCATTTGATACCATCTCTCATCCTATTCTCCTCTCCTATATCTCCACTATAGGTCTATCTTCCCAATCTGTTAACTGGCTCAAAAGCTACCTCTCCAAGAGACAGCATGCTGTTAAATGGCAAAACTCCATTTCTCTGTATTTGCACAACCCTACAGGAGCACTCCAAGGCTCTATTTTAGGCCCTCTTTTGTTTAACATTTTCATTAATAACCTCCACTAAGCCATTTAGCAGTGCTCCTTAGTCCAGAATGCAGATGACTCAACTATAGTCTATTCTGCTCAAAACACTGATATTCTACAGAAATCCACCGAGGCCGCATTTTTCACTGTTGAAAAATGGCTTCACAAAAATCACCTCTCTTTAAATCCCAAAATATCCAAACTAATGATATTCAGTCCCAAGAGAAACACCCTTATTAATATAACAAACTTTGAGATCTTCTCACTAAACTACACTAAAATTGAGTTAGTAACCCACACTAAACTGTTGGGTTAATAACTGATGAAAACCTCAAATTTGATCTTCACGTTCAAAACAATAGAAGTGAGACTCACAAAAAACACAGGTTACTCTATAGACATAACAACATCCTCTCCCTCCCTTCTAAACAAACTTTAGCTTCATCTTACCTCCTACATTCACTAACCTATGCTGAAACCTTTGCTACTCAATTTACAGTCTTCCCTGATAACAAAGCTAGAATTTTGCTATAACAAGGTTGCTAAATTTGCCACTAATAATAGCCACTCTACACACCACTGTGTTGTCCTAAAACAATTACAATGTCTGGAACTCCCCCATTACATTCTCCTCTTACAGCTCACATCTTTACATAAACTGATACACAAGCCTCAGGACTGCCCTGCACACAGCTCCTTATTTAGCCTCTATAAACCTGCTAGGTCCCTACAATCCGAACACCAATATCTTCAACAAGTCCACAAATCCAAGCTACCCACTGGTCAGTTATAGTACTCCTGGAAAATTGCTAAAATATGGAACAACCTACCACCTTCTCTCTGTCTGCAAAAATATCCTTCCAACTTTAAAAGGGAACTACACAACTATTCATTCTGCCATTATTTAATTCTCCCCATTGAACCATGAAACTGCTTAATCTAGTTTATGCTAACAGTTCTCTTTATACTTCCTACAAATTTTATTTTTTTCACTCCTCCTCTTGCCTCTTCTTAGTACCTTACAACTGCTCCTTTTATTCCCCTTCCACCTGTTAAATTCTTCTTCCTTCTGTTTTTCTCTCTAGCTACTGGCGCTGCCCTTTATTTCCTTCCTCCACTTCCCTTCCTCTTGCTTTCTTACTCTTATCTTACTTCCTCCCTTGCCTTTTGCATTCTTAGGAGTAACATCCCGTTAAATTTCTCAATATGTGATATTCAAATACTCTAATTAGCTGCTATATTCTAATGCCTCTGCCATTTGTTTTTCTGATACTACCTCTTTCTAATCCTGAAATAGTTGTATCCTGCACTGTATCTGTCATACAAAGTATTTTGTCTCTCAACACTATGTCTATGTGTGCTAACTCTTGAGTTATATCCCCGTTTTATGAAATGTTCTATGACATTTTGTATAACATTTTGTTTTCTGAAACTTATAGGAAACTTTCTTGTAAAACATTGTATAATAGTCTCTCAACACTTTGACTAGTTGTGCTACCTATTCAACTATATTTCTGTTTTATAACATTTCTATGAAACCTTTGTATAATTTTTGCTTCATGAAACTTATAGGAAACTTTCTGTTTTATTAAATTTCTATGTAACCTTTGCATAAATTTTGTTTTATGAAACCTCTAGGTAACTTTTTAAACACTGTATAATCTTTCCTTTTGCATCTTTATGCATTCTTATGCAACTCTTCTGTTATAATGGAGCTTTTCACCCGGGCCTCTACTGAAATTGGGCTTTCCTGTCCCAGTGGACTTCTCTGGTAAACCAATGATGCAATAAATAAATAAATAAATAATAAGTTCACTAACCCTGAGAAATGTTCACAACACAAAAAAGCTTTGCATAACTTACAAATGTTTTGGCATTCACACTCAGAACAGCGTGTGCAGTACCAGAGGAGGTTAAGAAATATCAGAGTATTGTTAAATCAACCTAAGAACAGTACAGTAATAAACAAATTGGGCTTCTTTAACAAGGGCAGCCTGAAAAATAATAATAAATTCAACCAAATAAATAAACACAGCACAGAAGTGTTAAACATCATTGAAGCAGAGCAAATGCAAAAAAAAAAAAAACTTATATAAGCTTTGTAGGCCAGATGATTATAAAAACAATCTGAGTCTTACAGTCAGACCAGCCACAAGTAAGCTCAGAATAAATTAACACAATCACAGAAAAATGTTATTCTTTTATATGAGCAGGATGAAAGACTTTTATAAAGTTAAACCCTCAGGCTAATCAGATAAAAACACAATAAACTATCGACCTGTAGTTCCCACCTTGGATTGGTTGAATTTCACTCTTTGGTCCCACTTGAGTAAAAAAAATCCCTTCCAAAGTAAACTAAACTGGTTTTAAGCTCAAGTGGAGTAACAAATGTTTTACAATATTTAATTATTTATTTTATTTAATATTTGTTTACCAGGAAAGTCCAACTTTGAATAAGTATGGCCATAAATGCTCCAGCTGCATGTCTTTGTAATGTGGGAGGAAACCTAAGCCCCCAGAGTAAACCCACATAAATGCCAGGAGGACATATAGACTCTGTACAGAAGGCAGTGAAGCCGGGAATCACACCGGAGATCCTCTTGCTGTGAGTCGACAATGTAAACCGCTGCACCACTGCACGGTCCAGTACAATAGAAGTAAGAATTCCTGAAATATCAGCAGTCCTTGGAAATAAGTTCACTAACCCTGAGAAATGTTTATAACACACAAAAACTTGGAAAAATTAAGAAATATTTTGGCAGACTCACTCAAAACAACTTTTGCAGTATCAGTGGAGGTTAGGAAATATCAGAATATTGTTAAAACAACCAAAGAGCAATATAGTAACAACCAAACAAATGTTCACTTGGAGAACCAAATAAGGGCACCAAGACCGCTGGGTGAAGTCCAACCAGTTTATTACAAACAACCTGAAAATTTTAACGCTGACAACTGAAAATACATTTTTGAGCTTTTTCATCAGAAAACAAAACAGGAGTGCAACTACACTCACTCAATATATAGTACCTCATTCAATTAAAATAATTGAATAATTGGGTAATAACCAATCATCCAAAAAAGGGTTGTACAATTAAAAAAACTTTTGTATAACAAAACAACTGAATGACCATATTCAACCCACACTTACTTGTAAAATGTGGTCATATACAAAATAAAACATATTTCAAAAGATTTTAAATACTTAAAATATTTAAAATATAAATACTTTAAAAGGTGTGAAAGAATAAATGTTTATAAATGTTCACATTTATAACAAACATATTGATATTCTAAGCCAAGATGGTAAAATAGTAAATGTAATACTGCCATCTACTGGATTTTTGTAATAATTAAAGTTTGGCTGCTCTTAACTTGAGCACAGGAATAATGGATACCATATCATTTAAACCAGGGTGTTTAGTGGCATCCAAAATAATCTGCCAAAACAATTCCCTGTATTCTAACTTTGCTTCATACATACCACCCCTAACTTCCTTGGGAACTATCTCCAAAACGAAGAAGATGAAGCAGGCTTGTTGACATGATAAAGTGTGACGAAATAATGCATTGTTAACATTCTGCCTTCTGATTTCATAATGGTGTTCATAAATTCTCAACTTCAGCTTCCTCTCAGTCTTCCCTACATAGAAGGAGTTGCAGCAGTGGCAAGTAGCTAGATAAACAACCCCATTGGTATTACAGTTAAAAAAACTGGTACTCTTGGTTTGCCTGTTTCTACTGGGTATATATATGTTAGAGTTGTTAGCTATGTGTGGGCACTGGGAACAAAACCCACATTTGAAGGTTCCAACTCTTCCTGATCTACTACCATTGTTAAAATCAGTGCGAAACTCAAATAATTGCTTGAAATTCAAGTCTTTTCTATAAATAAATTTTAGGAGTTGACCAGATGACAAATCCAGGTCAGAACTCCGTCTAAATCTATCCCATTCCTTGGTGACAGTGTGTTTAATAACACCTGAATCACCAGTAAAATCCATAATATATGCCTGCTCCCAGTTGTTAGAAGTTGTTAGAAGTATTCAAATTATTGTGATTGACAATTGGCCTTCTGATTTCATAATGATGTTCATAAATTCTCAACTTCAGCTTCCTCTCAGTCTTCCCTACATAGAAGGAGTTGCAGCAGTGGCAAGTAGCTAGATAAACAACCCCATTGGTATTACAGTTAAAAAAACTGGTACTCTTGGTTTGCCTGTTTCTACTGGGTATATATATGTTAGAGTTGTTAGCTATGTGTGGGCACTGGGAACAAAACCCACATTTGAAGGTTCCAACTCTTCCTGATCTACTACCATTGTTAAAATCAGTGCCAAACTCAAATAATTGCTTGAAATTCAAGTCTTTTCTATAAATAAATTTTAGGAGTTGACCAGATGACAAATCCAGGTCAGAACTCCGTCTAAATCTATCCCATTCCTTGGTGACAGTGTGTTTAATAACACCTGAATCACCAGTAAAATCCATAATATATGCCTGCTCCCAGTTGTTAGAAGTATTCAAATTATTGTGATTGACCATTGTGTCGGGTATCACAGAGTCGTCCTGACCCAAAATAGGGGCAAATCTCCCCTTTCTTCCTTCTACCACTTCCTGAACAATTTCTTGAATCAAATTATCTGGATATCCTCTCTCCCTAAACATGTCCGTTACAAAATCACATTCTTTAATAAAATCTTCATCAAAAAAAGTCATGCAGCTCACCCTAACTAATTGTCCCTTAAGTAAATTCTTCTTCTGCAAAAAAGGATGGCTGCTATTGAAATGAAGGTAAGAACTGGAAAAAGTTTTTTTCTGATGTATTTTTAAAGAAAAGACGTTGTTAGCCTTGGTTAAGGAAATGTCCAGGTATATTAGTTCTTGACTATTTAAATTAAATGTAAAATCCAAAAAACTAGTTGTTCCCTTGATGTAAGCAAGAAAATCAAAAAATCTCTCCTGAGAGTCAATCCATCTCCTCGTTGGTTATTGTGCTCATTGAGATGGCGGAGACTCCAGGGGCAGAGACTGACAAGGAATTACGTTTTGACGAGAAAGGAGAATTGCGGAAAGTCATTGGCCAATTATCTCAGCTGGTTGAGTTACTGACTCCGGCTTGTCAGTCCATAGTGTCACTTCCTTCCGGTTCACGCTCTTGGCCTGTGTTTGTTCCAAGTCAACTGAACTCTTCTAACAATGGTCCTACAAACACCAACGTAGTGCAGGATCAACCAAATAGATCATCCAACCACCAGGATGATGAATTTTCAGAATTTCCATGCCTTTTGTGCTCTAATGGTGTGGATTATCATGAAAAAGGCAATGGACTTAACAGGGACGCTATTGGTGATGTTGTACATCCTAATCAAGGTGACTTTTCAAAAAAACAATATTTTGTTGACTATAATTCCTTTATTGGCAAGAACTATTCATTC
This sequence comes from Protopterus annectens, assembly GCF_019279795.1. NCBI lineage: Eukaryota > Metazoa > Chordata > Ceratodontiformes > Protopteridae > Protopterus > Protopterus annectens. Next base: position 1,358,554,676 of record NC_056744.1, on the reverse strand, counting down.
AATGGTACTAAAACTATTGTGGATAATTCAAAAACAGAGTTGAGAACATATAGGGAAAATTTAGATTCCTTATACTTTTATATGGACAAATATAAACGTTTAGGGTGTGATTGTACATTCCTAAGAGAATGTTTGGATAAGAATATTATTCCAAAAGGTTTGTGGGTCTGTAAATTTCCAAACCGAGTCCAGGAGGGTTCGGAATTTCATACAGAGTTAATTCAAATATTTGATAAATGTGGCTTAGAAGTGGTGAAGGCCATTCTTACTGAAAACAAAAGGGTTAGGACCACACTTTTGAATAAAATGGAATCTATCAACTCTGTTATTATTAATGACCTGCTTTTTACAGTGGAATCAGAAAAAGTCTTATATTACAATATTTTCTCACACATTGATCAAGATTGTATACCCAATATGAAGAGAAAGCAAAGTAAATTGGACAGGGACATTAGGGAATATCAGGAAGGCGTTACCTATCTTAAACCTAGACCATATAATACATTTCCCAATGAATGGAATTCAGGAAGAATTTGTTCAGTGATGACCATTATCAACATGAGAAAGCGCAACATGATGTACCATTTGATAACAACAGGGGTGACCCTTTAGAGTATTTAACTCCTCTTCGGAGGTCCGACAGGATTCGGAATCAGAACCAGTCTTTTACAATTTCCATTACAACAGGGGCAATCACAAGAAGTAGTCCCTTCTTCTACTACTGAAATACATATTGGTCAGCAAGGTAACATTTGAGAGTTTCAAAACTATAAAATTTTTAACTATAGTATTTTGGACATTAATTTAGATCATTTTAAACTGTTCTCAAAGGGCTTCAAGTTTATTCCTACCAGGAAAGCTAGTATACCTAGGGTCATAGTAGATTTAAAACTCTTTCTTTCCTGGCAACACCTCCTCTTCAGGGTTAAAGAAAAAAGTATTATTAATCCCCCCCTGCACCCACAACTCAAAAATTTGGAAAATATATTGGAAAGGGAAATCAGAAATACAGTTAATGAACACAGAGTTAATTCCAACCTTTCTCATGATGAGAGACGTTTATTAAATGATCTGGAGACCAATAAATCTATTAGAATCATGCAACCAGACAAGGGTGGAGGGACAGTTCTCATGGATACTATTGTTTATGAATCTAAAATGAAAGAATTATTAAATGATACTGCCAGGTATTCCAGAGCCTCTATCAATGAGGTCAACATTGCAAATTCTAAAATTAAAATAATGCTTAATGATTTATTACTTGAAGGTTCAATTAACATTGATACTTTCAATTTCTTGTCAAACAAGAATCCTAGGGTACCTTCAGTTTTCGGCATTCCGAAAGTGCATAAGGACCTGACTGATCCCCCACTACATCTTATTGTATCTTCTGAAGGGTCTATTACTACCCTCTTAGCGAAATTTGTGGATGTTAAATTAAACTATCTTTCCAACAGTGGTGATACAGTTTTAAAAGATTCTTGGGATTTTCTTAGGAAGGTTAAACATAATTTGTTTTCTTCCACCATACTTTTTGTGACCTTGGACATTGTTGACTTATTTGCTTCTATACCACATGATGTGGGACTTTTATGGCTGGAAGAAAGTATGAGGGATAGTGGATTCTTTTCTTCCAATGATTTCAGGAACTGTCTTTTATTTATGGAAGTTATACTTAAAAATAATTTCATGTACTTCCAGGGGGAGTTTTATAGGCAGGAAAGAGGTGTTGCTATGAGGGCCAAACATGCCCCCACATATGCCACCATTGTTCTATCATGGTGGGAGAGGTTATTTGTTATTAATAGCCCATTTGTTAACTGTTGGTGCTTGTACAAATGCTTCCTTGACGACATTTGTATTTTTTGGATTGACTCTCAGGAAAGATTTTTTGATTTTCTTGCTTACATCAAGGGAACAACTAGTTTTTTGGATTTTACATTTAACTTAAACAGTCAAGAACTAATATACCTGGACATTTCCTTAACCAAGGCTAACAATGTCTTTTCTTCAAAAATACATCGGAAAAAAACTTTTTCCAATTCTTACCTTCATTTCAATAGCGGCCATCCTTTTTTTCAGAAGAAGAATTTACTTAAGGGACAATTAGTTAGGGTGAGCCGCATGACTTTTTTTGATGAAGATTTTATCAAAGAATGTGATTTTGTAACGGACATGTTTAGGGAGAGAGGATATCCAGATAATTTGATTCAAGAAATTGTTCAGGAAGTGGTAGAAGGAAGAAAGGGGAGATTTGCCCCTATTTTGGGTCAGGACGACTCTGTCATACCCGACACAATGGTCAATCACAATAATTTGAATACTTCTAACAACTGGGAGCAGGCATATATTATGGATTTTACTGGTGATTCAGGTGTTATTAAACACACTGTCACCAAGGAATGGGATAGATTTAGACAGAGTTCTGACCTGGATTTGTCATCTGGTCAACCCCTAAAATTTATTTATAGAAAAGACTTGAATTTCAAGCAATTATTTGAGTTTGGCACTGACTTTAACAATGGTAGTAGATCAGGAAGAGTTGGAACCTTCAAATGTGGGTTTTGTTCCCAGTGCCCACACATAGCTAACAACTCTAACATATATATACCCAGTAGAAACAGGCAAATCAAGAGTACCAGTTTTTCTAACTGTAACACCAATGGGGTTGTTTATCTAGCTACTTGCCACTGCTGCAACTCCTTCTATGTAGGGAAAACTGAGAGGAAGCTGACGTTGAGTATTTATGAACATCATTATGAAATCAGAAGGCAGAATGTTAACAATGCATTATTTTGTCACACTTTATCATGTCAACAAGCCTACTTCAGCTTCTTCGTTTTGGAAATAGTTCCCAAGGAAGATAGGGGTGGTATGTATGAAGCAAAGTTAGAATACAGGGAATTGTTTTGGCAGATTATTTTGGATGCCACTAAACACCCTGGTTTAAATGATATGGTATCCATTATTCCTGTGCTCAAGTTAAGAGCAGCCAAACTTTAATTATTACAAAAATCCAGTAGATGGCAGTATTACATTTACTATTTTACCATCTTGGCTTAGAATATCAGTATGTTTGTTATAAATGTGAACATTTATAAACATTTATTCTTTCACATATTTTAAAGTATTTATATTTTAAATATTTTAAGTATTTAAAATCTTTTGAAATATGTTTTATTTTGTATATGACCACATTTTACAAGTAAGTGTGGGTTGAATATGGTCATTCAGTTGTTTTGTTATACAAAAGGTTTTTTAATTGTAGAACCCTTTTTTGGATGATTGGTTATTACCTAATTATTCAATTATTTTAATTGAATGAGGTACTATATATTGAGTGAGTGTAGTTGCACTCCTGTTTTGTTTTCTGATGAAGAAACTCGAAAACGTATTTTCAGTTGTCAGCGTTAAAATTTTCAGGTTGTTTGTAATAAACTGATTGGACTTCACCCAGCGGTCTTGGCACCCTTATTTGGTTCTCCAAGCGAACATTTGCTTGGTTATTTGGTCTTTTTTTTGTTCGCTTTCATCTCCTTGTTGGTTATTGTGCTCATCAATATAGTAACAAACATATGGAGTTTCTTTAATAAGTGCAGGCTGAAAAACAGTGATAAATTCATCAAAGTAAATAAATGCAGCATAGAAATGTTAACTATCATTGAAATTAGCGAATGCAAAAAAATATACTAATATCAGCTTTGTAGTCAGGGGATTTTAGAAGCAATCAAAAGCTTGCAACCAGGGGCCAGGCACAAGGAAGCTCTGAATAAATGAGCACAATCACAGAAAAATGTAATTCTTTTATACAAGCAGGATGAAAGGCTTTTATAAAGTTAAACCCTCAAGCCAATCAGATAAAAACACAATAAGCTATTGACCAGTAGTTCCCAGCTTGCATGGGTTAAATTTTGCTCTCTGCCCCCACTAGAGTAAAAAGAATCCATCCTATGTAAAACAAAGTGGCTGTGAGCTGACATCCACTAACAGATGTTTTACAACAGAAGTAAGAATTCCTGCAATAACAGGAATCATTGGAAATAAGTTCACTACCCTGAGAAATGTTCACAACACACAAAAACTTTGCAAAATTTAGAAATAGTTTGGCAGACTTTCTCAGAACACCTTTTGCTTCAGAGGAGGTTAGAAAATATTGGAATATTGTTAAAACAACCTAAGAGCAGTAAAGTAAAAGACATATGGCTTTTCTTTAAAGGTGCTGTATGAAAAACAGTGATAAATCCAACCAAATAAATAAATGAATGCACACAGAAGTGTTAAATATCACTAAAACAAATCAAATGGAAAATGATACTTATATTAGCTTTGTAGGCTAAGTGATTTTAGAAGCAATCAAAGTCTTGCAGTCACAGGCCAGTCACAAAGGAGCTCTGAATTAATAAGCCCTAGCCTATTAGTATTACTAGCCTGGACTATGACACAGAGACATTGAGCCCATACTGCAACCTAGATACCTGTCATTTAATTAGCTACCCTGGCACTGAAGGAATCAGGCAAGGAGGGAAGGGAAGGACAGTGGTAATTAGACATGGCCTGCTCTTCTCACCCTATTGGGTTGGGAGCACATGGGTGAGGACTATTTCTTCTCTGAAGACTGGATAACCACATCTTGTGCTTGAAGGGGGAGGGTAGCAGTATTTATTGCTGGGTATATCCTTTGAAGAAGTGAGGGATGGCCAGTATGGGCAGCCCACTGCATGATCCCCATCACTTCTGTAAGCTGGACATTCATGGGGACAGTAGGACAAAAAAGGATAAAATCTTTGAACCACCCCCTAATGGCTGCCAAAATAACAGCCACATCCTGGGCAACATTCTTCCTACTGCCCTTACAGTTTAAAAGAAAACACAATTGTTAATTAAAATGTGTGTGTGTGTGGGGGGGTCTGGCACCAGATGCAGAGGTGGGACCTAATTTGGTCGGCCAGGAGGGTGGGGACACATATATGACCACTTGGTTGGTATGCCAGTCGAATGAGTGGACCTTTTTTTTTTGGCTCATTCATTGAAGTGCTTGGACAAGAGAGAAGGGGGCAGGTATCTGGCCACCTGGTTGGTGTGCCAATAGAAGAAAGAGCATCTTTTTTTATAATAGAGGTTCAGGACAGGGAGTAGAGATGGGACATGATTGGCTCCTGAATTTCAATACCTGGTTGTAGACTTTTTTTGGTGGGGGCTTTTCACCTGAAAAGCTGGGATGGTGGAGGTAGTGGTGATGGTGATGCATGGATAGGGTGCTTTCTGCAGAAAGCGTCATTCCTGTAATTTTGCAGAAGTCCTTTTTCACGCTTTTCACTTGAAGAGCTGAAGGGGTTGGTGTTAGTTCATCAGACTGGCACAGAGCACTGGGTGAGTCTGCTATACCTCTTCAGAAGAGTACTGGTTTATTTGTGAAAATGTAAAAAAATGTGGAAAGCAATAAAACTTCTAAAGATTAAAAAAAATACACACTTCAATCATTCACTGAGTGCCAAGCTTGGGTAATTGTCACCAGGAATAAACATCTCTAAAATGAGTGTGGAACATTGCAGATCTGGTCCTAGGCAGCTGATGGGATGTTCATGTGGAGCACTGAGTCAGAGCAAACCCTGATAGAAAAGGGCTTTGTTGTCTTCTCTTCCTTGTCTGTAGTCTCCTTGTTCTCAGAGCATCACAGCAATGAAATAATTTAACTAAGCAAGGTTCGGAATATTTAATGTCTGTGTGACTGGCCCCCTGAAGAAGCAAGCCAATCAAAATCCACCAAAACTCCTACTGAAGATAGACAGTTAACGCAGGTACTCCTATCCTTCACTGGAACTCAATTGTGGATAGGTGTCACTTAGAAAATTCCCTTCTCAACAGACTAATTCTATCAGGTATGTTGAAGATTTATGAGCCGAAATGGAAAAAGACTTTTTAAAGTTTTGCTCTAGCTCTGTACTCCTCCTATCTTTGTAGAAGTGCAGCATTGAAAAGTACTGAACTGTGCAAATATCAGCTGGCCAATCCAAATGGAGCCATTCCCCCCCAAAATAAAAATTCAAATGCAGGCACTCCAGTTCTTTACTGGAATCCAAGCTCAGACAGGTATCACGTGGAAGACTCCCTTCTGACCAGAAAATGGAACACTACAGGCCCAGTGCTCGGTAGCGAATGAAGCCCTTGAGATGTGTTGAGGCAGTAGGAAACCAGATAGAAAAGGACCTTTTAGAGACTCCCTTTATCTCTGTAGTCTTTTTATCTTTGAAGTGGCTCAGCACTGAAGAGAACTGAACACCTCCAGGTATTGATAAGACTCTACCCACACAGAATCTGGCTAATGAAAAATAACAATTCAGCTCCTTTACTGGAATCCAAGCTCAGGTAGCCGTTATAAGTAAGACTCTGTTCACACTAGCAGCTCAAACATTGCATACTTGATCCTTGGAATCCGACAAATTTCTTGTCATGCTTTGACTCAGTAGGAGCACAGATGGGAAAGGACTTCTTGATCTTTCTCTCTTCTTTGTGGTCTTCTTTTCTTTGGGATAGCCAACTGCTAAAGAGCACAGAAGTAAGGCAGCTTTTTGGTATTTAAGGTCTGTGAAGCTCTGCCCCTGTAAAATTCATCCTATCAAAATCAATCCAGGGTTCCCCACTGAAACTGACCAATGAAAAACAGGCACTGTAATACTTCATTCTAACCTATAGTATGGAATCTGGCACATAGATTCCTCTGTTCTCACTTATGACTGGAACACAGTAGACATACATACATGCATACAGATATTTCAAGAATGGGCATTACTGCCCTTCTAGCTTGCCAATATACCAAAACATTTGTTCCCATAATAAGTGGCCAGGGTGTATCTAAACTAGTACATGCTTTAATGTAATTTGGTAGTTGTTCCATGCATCAGCTGCTCTCTCACAGAACCAGTAGTACACTTCTCATTCCTATATCGTTTTTCTTAATTGCTCCAAGTCTTTTGAGTTTCTAATACCATGATGGGAATGAACCCCAATCCTAAGTCAAAGTACAATTAAAGTTCATGAAATTAATATTGTTTCAATCTTTGATCTTACTGGAACTGTCTGGGTGTCCTTTTTCCGTATTGCCTTCATTTTTGCCTGCAAATCCTGGTATTTTATGACTTTTTGTCTTTCTGTACGTAAAACACTATAATCACTGTGTGTAGTAATTTCAATAATGAATGCTACTTTTGTCTTTTTTCATGAACTACAAATTTTCTTGCATCTATTTTTTGAAAAATTTTGAACTGTTAGTAGTGTGATCCCATGTAATATAACCTTCATCACTTTCCGTGATGCTTTGTGGCTCATGTTTGCAATATTTTCAGCCACTTCAATACCATATTGTTTGCACAATCCCCACTGCAACAGTCTTGCCACATTATATGCCTTTCAGTATACAATCCTTCTGCCATTAGAATATCACAACCAGCTACAAGATATGTGACTGTTTCTAATTCTGTTTTGCAAAACCTACATTTGTCCATTTCTCCCACATGTTCAATGGACTTTGTAAACCAATGTGTACATAGTCCACTATCTTGGGCCACCAATATTAACCTTTCATCTTTTGTTTTAAATTTACCTCTCCTTAACCATTCCTGCATTTGATCTTGACATAAGGTTGTTCCAAGAGTTTCCTATACTTGCAGTTATATTTATGCATTTTCCACATTTCTTGCCTTCTCATATGATCCTTCAACTGATATTATGTCTTTTGTTTTTTGGCACATTCAGTTGTCACCTGGTTTTTATCTACTTCTGGTCTGATTTCCATTCCCACTTGACACCAATATGCTTCTGGTAAAATAAGCAGGCAAATATTCTTAGACTTTTTCTCTTCATGTTTAAAAACTTTCACTACATTTGGGTCATGTGAAGTTAACAGATATATGTGTAGTCCCAAAATTGCAGATCTATAACATGTAATCAATTTTGAGGAGACCCATACCTCCTTCAGAATGCGGGATATATAATCTTGGTATGCACTGATTTTTATAAATCATTCGATGAGCATGAAGCATCCTTCTTGTTTTCCCGTCTAACCTGTCCAATACATTTTGGAGCCAATCAGTCATGCCAAAGCTGTAAGTTAAGACAGGAAGAGCAAATTGGTTTATAGCTTGGACTTTGTTTCTAGATGTCAATGCTGTTTTTAGTATTAATTTAAGCCTTCTAAAATATTCCTTACAGAGTTTTATTTGCATTTGTTCATGCTTTATTGTTGATCCTTCATAAATCCCCAAATGTTTATACACTGCCTCTTGCTCAAGTTCTTTTATATCACATTCCTGTCTCAAACTGATGATTTCTTGGTGCTGCAGCTTTCCTACTTTAAAGGTTGCTTTTGCACATTTATCAAGACCAGATGACATTCTTATATCATCTGAAAACATTTTAACCACTTGCAGTTGTGCTTTTAATTCCTCATCTGATGAACTATACAGTTTTAAATCATCTACAAAAAGAAGATGAGAAGTGCTTATACTTTGTTGTTTTCTAGGAGCCAAATTATAGCCATGACCTAATCTGTTAAATAGACAGCTTAATGGGTTAAGGGCAAGACAGAATAGCATTGGTGACAAGGAGTCACCCTGGAATGTTCCCCTTTAAATGTTTATCCCTGGGACAATAGTTTGTCCTTTATCTTGGCTTAATTGGTTTGCCACTGTTTCATGGTCACTGTAATGTAATCAATCAGTGTAGGGTGTATTCTATACATTTTTAAGCACTCTTTTATCCATGAATGTGTGTTACTGTCAAATGCTTTTCTGTAGTCAATCCATGCCATACTTAGATTCTTCCCCGTTTTACAGTTCTCCATTATTACTTTATTTAACAACAAATGATCCTTTCATATGTCTATGTCTATTAAATCAAGAAACTCTTCTCTTAACTCATTTTCTTCTAAACTAAGGGCACATTTGTTGTTTTCCATTTCCTGTGGACATTCTATAGAAAGTTCTATAGCATCTTCCTGTGGCATAGTCTCTTCAATTTCATCCTGTGCCATCCGTTGCTCTGTCATATGGGAACTCACTGGCCAGCCACTCCTCAGCATTGACTGCATCAGAGTTGCCACAGTTTCCTGTTCCTTCCCTGTTCAGCTTCAAGTGAACATTTATGCTGGTTTCCTGTGGAAGGCTCCAAAATATCTTCATATGGCACCTGGCCAGTTGGTTCCCATTCCACTGTTTTTCCTTCATTTGGATGTCTATTGCTCTATCCTGTCGTGGTGCTTTTTGAGTTAGATTTTCTACACTGAATCCTTCACTTCGCAGGTACTCCATAACCTCTGTTTCTATTTCTTTAACGTCTCCATTACTAATCTTCTTTTCTACTTTTCCTCTTTGTCTTCTTATTTTTGTAATGTAAAGTTTTTCATGTCTGGATTCCTTTGCCTATATTTCTCTTCAAATATCTTTGGCGTTGCTCTTTTTGTATTGATTAGTTTTGCTTTCCTTTGCATAAATATTACACCATATTAAATCTCGTTTTCTTTCCCATGTCCATATTTCTTCTTCAGATGTCTCCTGATCTTCCTGTTTCTCCATACTTTGGGAACTCATTCCATCATGCTGTGATATAACCTGTGTTAGACCTTCTACACCAAATCCTTCACATTGCAGGCACTACATTAGCTTCAAATTCTACTTTTTTAGCTTCTACTTTACTAATCTACTTTTCTACATTCCCTTTTATTGATACTATTTTTTTATTGTGAAATATTCCATATCTAGATGCTTTTACCTGTATTTCTCTTTGAATATCTTTGGGTTGCCTTTTTTGTATCGATTAATATGGCTTTCAACTTTGTATAAATATTGCACCATATCGAATCTCTCTTTCTTTCCCATGTCTATATTTCTTTTTTATACTTTTCAAAAATCTCTAGCTTTTGTTGTTTATATTTTTGCACTTCTTCAGCTGCTTCTTTATCCAACCAGATCAATGTTTTTTGGTCTATATAATGTTTTTCACAAATTTGTTGTAGTAATGAACACAAATTTTTATTTGAAGTTCTGACATTTTTTTCTTGTGGAAGTATTTTTGCTTCCTCTAATTTTTCTCTTAATCTTTTTGTATATCTTGTGTCTAAAAATTTTGGGCTTTTTTCATAATAGTAACAATACATAATTTCTTTCTTATCCTCAATAGTCCATTCTATCATCTTTATGGCTCTTCTTTGGCCTATCACCTTTTGCGATTTTTGTGGACTGCAACTTCCTTCTACAACAGGGTGGCCATTCTTACCCTGGGCCTGGCCCAGCCCGATTGTAGGAATGTTTCCATATTTTGAGGATTCTACATTGTCATTTTTTGTAGTCCTGGATCCTGTGCGCCTACCAGGATTGTGCACGTTTTATCCTAGGTCTTGTGCAGCCAGCTATCTTTTTTTTCATTTTTGACCTACTTCTGTCCATGATACATGCTATATAAAATGCAGTCCCTCAGTGTTTTCGTGGTGAAATTTCATGAAAAACAGGGTCCTCCTCATGCATGTCCTCACCAAGATTTGAGGATGAATTTAATTTCATCAATACTACTCCCCTTTGCTTGCTAACTTATCTCTCCATTCAGACCCTGAATGCATATTCTTCTATATAGGATGTGTGCTGATTCTGTACGCTTTTTGATAACCCACAAATTCCCAGAGGTAGTTGTCTCTAAATGCCCTATATACCTGAATCAGATCTCCTCTTAGATATTTATAAGAGATACTGTGCAAGTTCAGATATTTTAGTCTTTCATAGTAACTTCAATTTTCACATCCATGGATGCCCTTAGAATATTTCCACTGTACTCTTTCCAGTTTACTCATGCTTGTTTTCCTATAGGGTTTCCATATCGTTATTCCACACTCAAGTTTGAGTCTAATGTAACTAACAAACAATGACTTCATTATTTCTGATTTCCTAGACTTTATAAATCTTTTTATACAACCTATAGTTCTATAACTATTATTCACCAGTTGGTTGATATGATTAGAAAAAATTATAGCTGAATCTATTCATATACTCAGGTCCGTAAATGAGTCAATATTCAGCTTTCAATTTATGTCTCCCAAATTTCATATGCTTAGTTTTTGATGTATTTCTGTCCAAATGGTCAAGTTCTTTTGCAGTTTACCAATTTCAGGTCATCTGCATATAGACTGTAGAACACAGATGGAAAAAGTTAGGTTTGAAAGATACCATCTAAACAGTAAGAGCCTAGGACAGAGCTCTGTGGGACACCCTAACTGTAATCAAGAATTTCACCTGTCCAGTCACTGATTTGTAAGCCATGCATCTATCCATCTTATCAAGAGTATGTCAGTACCTAGTTAGAACATCGTGTTACAGGTGGAAATATATCTATATTCAACATATGCATGCTGATATATGATTTCAAGTCCCAACTTCTCCAGTTCTGACAATAACTTATCCAATATTACCTTATTTTCCACAACATGAAAAGAGACTTAAGGGACTATATGACTCGGGTTTGCCCTATTCCCCTTTCCCATTAAGACAGGTTTAATAAGTGCATGTCTACAATTTTGAGGAATCTCCCCATATTTTTATGACTTAGTGAGTCACTGATATATTGGTACTGTAAGTTCTTGCTGAAGTGTCCTCATGTCATTATTACTTATTCTGTCTCCTCCCTGTCCTTTGCTTGGATCCAGTTTGTACAGTTCTTTGTCAATATAATCTAATTTGATTCCAGTATCTGAGATTACCTGGATGTCACTAGGAGAACCTGTCACCCCCTTTGTGGAGCAAAACTGTTTTGCATAAGATTTTGTAAATATATCTATAATCTCTTGTGTCTGAGAATAAATATTAGATTCTGCACACAGTTTATCAGTTTGTATGTCTGTACTCCTTCCATATCTCATGTATCTATAAAAAGGTGTCCTATTATGCTTAATACCTTTATATACATTTTCTTCAAAATTTTCTTGATGTTGTTTCACACTATGCTTAATTTGTTTGTCCTGCTTATTTATTTCAGTTTTCAAAGTTATAGTTTGACCTTTCTTCCATGTCTTATATTTTCTGTCTCTCACCTTAATCAGGTGTCTTGTTCTTATGGAAATATATCCCTCTGACATTGTATGCTTAGATCCTGATGCTAAACATTTTTTAGATTTTTTGCACTCAAACAATTTCTCTTTCAAAACTTTCCATATTCCATTTGCAGTTTTTCCACTGAACACACCACTGCAGTTAGTTTTACATAGTGACTATTTTGCTTATATATAATCTGTAATGAATCTTTTGTACATTGGTTTAGATTTCAGTTTGGCAGAATTATCTAGCAACAAATTAACATTTATAAACCCATGATCACTGTACATCAACTGTGGTAAAACTTGACTTGAAGAAGCAGTAATTTCTTTAGGAACACAAACAATGTCTAGTATGTTCTGTCCCATGGCAATTTTGTTTTTACAATCTGAAGCAATTGTTTTTCCTGAATATATGTTGTGAATAATTTCCTTACTAATGTTGTTGAATGAATATTATTCCAGTCTATTTTTGTTAAATTTTAGTCCCCAGCTAATATTATTTTTCCCTCCTGTGTTTCATGCAAGTAATGTATGAATTCCTCTAGGTCATCTGTACTTGACTCTTGTGGTCTATACACTCCAACAGTTGTTATATCTGCCATGGTTGTCTTGATTGTCACAGTTACATTACAGCGTTGGTGTTATCATTGAACATGTAATAGTCACAGGTCTCATAATTATCTTTAATCCCTATCATAATACCTCCATCTGATATTTGTTAGAATGCCTGTTATAGTAAAAACATTTATACATTGACAGAAATGGTTTCCAGTCATTGTTCTTTAACTACGTTTCACAGACATGGTCCTAGAAACTTTACAGTCTTCACAATGTTTATGTAGTCTTCTTGTCTTCAGAGAAACCCAGCAATGGTGAGCACAGAACTGAGCAAACATGTGGCTAATTAAAGGCTGTAAGGCTCTGCCCCTACATAACCCAGCTAATCAAAACCCAGTCAACAACCCTTTAGGTTTCATCCAGTAAAAAAGTGGATCTAGTTCCGTACTGGAACCAAAGCCCAGGTAGTTGTCTCAATGAAAACTCTGTTCTAACCAGAGGCTGGAACACTGCTGATTTGGTCCTGTCAAGGAAATGAAGTCCCTGTAGTGCCCCCTGTACTGAGTCAGAGGGAAACAAGATGGGAAATAGTAGTTTTACCTCACCCCATGGCTTCTCCAAAGAATGCAATGAACAGAGTAAGCTCCCAGCTAATAAAAGTCTATTGAGCTGCATCTAGCAAAAGCAGACCAATCAAAATCAAGCAAACACTGCCACATATATTGGCCAACCAAAAAATATATATTAGATCATTTGCTAGAACCCAAGCAGCAGCTATTACATGAAATGTTATGCCCTCACACGAGACTGGAACACTACAGACCCAATCATAAGAAGCTGAAGAAGTCCTTGTAATGCAGTGAGTCAACACAACTCAGATGGAAAAGGGCTTTGTAATATTTTCCTTTGTAGATGTCTTTTGAGCAATCTAGCAATGAAGAGCACTCAACTGAGCAAGCTTTTAGGGTATTTAAAGATTTAAGGTTCCCCTTGACAGAAGCCAGATTACCAGCATACAATCAACATCTCCACAGAATCTGATCAATGAAAAACAAGCACAGCAGTCCTTCACTGGACCCAAGTCACAGATAGCTTTCACAGGGATAGCCCGTCTCCTAAATAAGACTGGAAACTGCAGACCTAGTCATTGGAAGCTGTTGATGTCCTTTTAGTGTGTTAAATTAGTAGGGCCTTGGCTGGAAAGGGGCATTCTAGTGTTCAACTCCTTCTCAGTAATCTACTTGTGTTTAGAGCAGCCTAACTTTGAACATCACTGAACTAAGCAAGCCTCTGGTATCTAAATTGTATAAGGCTCTGACCCTGCAGAAGCTGCCCAAAAGTCCAGCTGTAGCTCTTTACAGAAGATGACCAATCAAAAAGAAGCACCCATGGGCAATATGTGTCACACAGAAGCTGCTTTTGTCATCACAACACTCCAGACTTAGTCCTTGGAATCCAATGAAGTTATTATAGTGTTTTGAATCAGTAGGAACCAAGATGGAAAAGACTGTGCAGTTTAATCTCCTTCTCTGAAGTCTCATTTTCTTAGTGGCAGCCCCATACTGGAGACCACTAAACAGAGCATGCCTGTAGGAATTTCAAGTCTGTAAAGGTCTACTCCTGCATAAGCCTACTAATCAAAATCTGGATAAAACCCCTCAGATGGTGCCCAATAAAAACATGAACTCCAATTCTTCATCAGAATCCAAGCTCTGGAAGCTCTCATGTAGAAGCCTCTGGTCTCAGCATAGGCTGAAACACTGAAGACACAGCCCTTGGAAGATGGTGAAGTCCTTGTTGTATTTGCATCAGTTGGAATCCATTGGGGAAAGGACTTTGCCGTGTACTACACTTTTTCTGCAGTTATTTTCTCTTTGCAGCAGCCCAACATTGAAGAGTATTCAGATGAACAAGCTACAAGGTATTTAAAGTCTGCCAGACTATCCTGTGCAGAAGCCAGACAATTATCATCCTACATATGCCCACACTGAAGCTGCCCTGTCAAAGACAGGCACTCATATCCTTCACTGAACCTAAATTCCAGTACGTGCCACTGCAAACTCTGCTATCAATAGAGCCTGGCTCACATCAAATCAGGTCATAGAAAACCAATGACGTCCTTATAGGTTACTGAATCAGTAGATACCTAGCTGGAAAACTGCTTTGTAATCTTCTCTTCCTCTTTTTTATTGTTCCTGTTTCCATAGTTGTGTAACACTAAAAAGTACTGAAATTAGCAAAATGTCAAGTATTTTAGATGTTAGACTCAACCCTGGCGGAAAATGGACAGTCAAAATGTAGCCAATACCTTTGCAAAAGCTAGTGAATTAAAAACAGGCTCATTAATCTTTCACTTGAACCCAAGCGCACTTAGGTTTTACTTGGAAACATCTTCTCTCACAAGAGGCCAAAACACTTCAGTCACATTCTTGGGAAGTTACAAAGTTCTTGCAGTACATTCAATCAGTTGGAACCCAGACAGAAAGGAGTTTTAGTCCTGTTCCACTTATCTGCAGTCTTCTTGTCTTTGGTGTAGTCAAGTACTATACATCATTTAACTGAACAAGCCATCTGGTATTTAAATTATGTTAGGCTTTGCCCTCACCAATGCTGGTCAATCAAAATACATCCAATACCTCACCAAGAGGTGGCCAATTCACTACAGCCAATCAAGTCCTTCACTGGAATGCAAGATCAAGCAGTTACTAGATGGAAGCATCTGCACTCACTAAAGGCTGGAGCCTTACAGAACCAGTCCTGTGAGGCAGATACATTTATTGGGGTGCATAAGATCAGTTAGAACCCAGACATAAAAGGGTCTTGAAGTATTCTCCACTTTTTTCAGTGTTCCTTTCTTCAGAGCAATCCTAGAAAAAGATCATTGATCTGAGCTAGCCTCCAGGTATTTAAAGTCTTAAAGGCTTTACTAGTGCAATAACGGGACAATCAAAATAGGTAATACAGTTATTCACTGGAACCTAAGCACATGTAGTGGTTAAGTGAAAGACTTTGTTCTGAATAGAGAATGGAACTCTGCAAATCTGGTCCCAGGAAGTCAACACAGTTCTTGTGCTTCAAATCAGTCCAAAGGTACAAAGGGTGGAAGAAGGTTTAGTTGCCTTTTCTTCATTCTCTGTGCTTTTTCATCTCTTAGGAGCATCCCAGTCCAGGTAGCTGTCATGTGGATGTGATATCATCAGAAGCTGAGGAACTACAGACCTGGTCTTTGAAAGTCAATGAAGTCCTCGCACAAAGTCAGAAGCAACCAAGATGGAAAATGCCTTAGATGTCTGAAGAGGGAAAACTCACCACCACATTCAATTATGGTTAAGTTTATGTCTAGTTTAGAAAAAAGGTCAAATATTAAAAACAGCTTGGTCCAGCCCACCCAATAAAATAGGTAAACACATAGTCAGATTTGACAATGATAATTCCATTAAAGTAATGGATAAAAGAAAATTCTGCTTACCACTGATAAAGGAACTTAAAAAGAACAATATTAAAGCTACTTTGGTGTTTCCTTTTAAGATGAAATGATTTATTTATGAAGGAACTAAAATATTTTACAAATTGGAAGAGGCATCTACTTTTGTCAACAAAAGTAAAAGCCTTAATAATACTGCAAAAATGTATTGGAACAGTATCTCCTTCAAGAGAAAGAGTAAAATGAATTCCTTTTAAAATGCTTCCAAAATTAAAAAGCTTAAAGATGAGTGACTTTTATTTTTTGATTGTAGGTTTTTTATTTTCTGAAACAATATATTTACCCTTTAAGTAAAAGGTTTGTAATGTACTTAAAGCTTCAAAACATATGCAAGCATGTATTTATATTTTAAACTAAAACATTTTTCATGATACAGAATATAAATTGGTAGTTAGGCACTGTTTTGCTATATTTACAGTGAAAGGTTTAATATATTTAATTTAACTAAACTTATAAATGTATTTATAAATGTTAAACAGATACTTCCTCTAAGAAAATGTCATTAAATTATAAGCAAATAATTGACAGCTTTAAGACTATATAAATTAAGAATTTTATTTTATTTCCTTAACTTTGTTTAGTGTCTGCATTGCTGGGTTCACTGAATGTAAGGTCTAAGTAATATGCTAATTAGAAGTGTTAAAGTGCTGGTGATGTTTTCTTTGTTCCTGTGTGACACATTCCTTTCACAGGTCATTTATGAAGGAATTAACACTTAAAAAAATCCCAAGATCAAAACAATGTTCCAGTTGTGTCATAATGGTGGATTCTTACTTGCATTGCTTCCCAACTTGAGCTGTTCTGAAGAAAATCTAGGTCAAAGTTCATCACTGATATCTGTGAAAACAGAAAGGGACTTTCTTTTTCTTTCTTTTTTTTCAAGTATATATGTGAGAAGCTGATTTAAAATAACATTGTTTTTATTTTCTTAGAAGTGAAAAATTGGTAAAACAAAAGCTATAGTAATGTTCAGTATAGTGTGATTAAGAGTGTACTGACAAACAACATCATTGTCTGGCACAGAAATTGTTCTCAAGCTGATCAGAAGACACTGGATAAGATTGTTAAACAGGCCACAAAAATCATTGGCTTCAACCTTCAGTCCTTACAGGACATATATTCAAACAGATGCTATGGCAGAGTCCAAAAACTATTGAGGGATATGCACCATCCGGCTCATGGACTGTTCAAACTCCTGCCAACAAGGAAGCACTACAGAAGCATTAGATGCAGGACATCCAGATTCCATAACAGCTTTTCCCACATGCTATCAGACTGCTGAATAACAAACCTGTAGCCTAATGCGCTATATGGATAAAACATTGTGTGCAATATGAATACAAAGAATCACCGCTATTCCAATAAACACACAGTCAATATATACCCACTGAATATTTATATTTTGTGCAATATGTCATTGCTGTTCAGATAAACTCTTTGAATAGCTCACTTCATACATCTATATCTGCACTAGGAAAACTGCGAAGTGTAAGTATATGGTATATAGTGCTGGTGGGTAAGTCTACATTTGTGCTTCTCTTATTTGTTATAGTACTGTCTTTTGCATATCCTTATATTTCTACTGAGTCTATTCTTGCTGTTGAATTTGTTGTGTTTCTGATATAAATAGAACTTTCAAAATTGTATTACTTTATTTACCTTTTGTATCTTATTTTTTTATTTGCATTTAATTTCATTTTTTATTAGTTTAACCTAGCTTCCTCCTGTAAACTGTCATTCATATGGTACAAACCCGAGTATCAACATTTCGTGCAGTGATATGCACTTTTTCCTCTGTGTTGACAATGTGTTGTTGTATATGACAATAAAGTTTACTTTGACTTTTATATTGAGATGTTCTTGCATATAATTTGCTTACATTTTGCTGAATGTTAATAGCTTATGCTGTAGTGTTATTAACTCTAATTGTACATATTAACAGAGAGAAGTAAAGTTAGGTATTTGTTACTGATTAGAACAGTTTAAAATAATTATGAAGAATGAGAAACTTATGAGGAAATTAGCAGCTGCTGTGTGCTGTGATTTGTCAATTTCACATGCAGTAATCAAATTCTAATGTCAGTTCGTGATAGCTAAAAACACACATTCAAATTAAACAAGCAGGAATTATTTTATATATAGTCAGGATTGCTTGTAATACTAGAATTAATAAGAAGAGAAAACATCTTATGAGTAATATGCATATCCACAAGGAATTAAATGCCTATATAATACTATGTAAGATTAATAAAAAAAAGTATCAGTAAATTAATATATATATATATATATATATATATATATATATATATATATATATATACAGTTCCACTTCAAAATGTCGAAAACTCATAACATCTAATTTCAAAACAGTGAGACCATAAGATCAAAAATTAAAAACATCTAAAACTCATAACATCAGATCTCACAACACTGAAAACAACAAAGCAAATATAAATAACATCTCCTCTACCTACAACAGCACCAAATGAAAAAACACACATTTTTACTACATTTCCACAGGGGAGCAAGACCCCCTGCACCCCCTCCATAAAGTAAATATACTAACTCCAAGATCGCACTACAGTAGAAAAAAGTTAATTTCCTAACCTCACTGTATTGCGATCAGCATAAAGAATGTACACATAATGTCTAAATCACTTACCTGTATGTCTAAAAACTCATACAGAGTGGCATAATAAACACTATATACAGATAAACAGAATAAAGCCAAAAGTAGAAGAAAAAGACAAATTAACAGAATAAACTATAACATTTACATGATTGATGATACACTACTCAATTTTATACATTTTTGATGTTGTGAAATTTGACGTTATGAGTTTTAGATGTTTTGAATTTTCAGTATTATGGTCTCACTGTTTTGAAATTAGATGTTAGTTTTTGACATTTTGAAGTGTAATCATATGTATATCTATATATCTATGTGTATACATATATATATATATATATATATATATATATATATATATATATATATATATATATATATAAATGGGTCCAGTTCTTAATTTCAAAATGCCACAATCTCAAAATTCATAAAATTGAGTCCAGAATCTCGAGGTTGTGAAATCTTGAAACTTAGAAGTGAACTAAAAACAAAAAAGAAAACAAGTAAAACCATGTTTTTGCAGAGGGGCAAGCCCCTCCACCCCCCACACCTCTTGCAACTTAAATATACCTACTCCTGGATTGCCCTACACTGAAAAGAACAGTAATACACATTGGTATAAAGTGCGAAAAGGAAACATTACCTTTCTTTTCACTGTAGCGTGATCTTGGACTTAGTATATTTAAGTTGCAGGAGGTGTGCCCACTGTAAAAAGTTGGTTTTGCATGTTTTCTTTTTTTTTCGTTCACTACTTAGTTTTGAGATTTCACAATCTCGAGATTCTGGCCTCAGGTTTATCAGTCTCGAGACTGTGATATTTCAAAATTACATAGTGGACCCATAGATAGATATATATATATATATATATATATATATATATATATATATATATATACATACATACACACACACACACACACACACACACACACACACACACACACACACACACACACACACACACTGTAATCTCTAATAGACAGCCAATAATTAAATAGATCTTTGATGGGAGATTTTAGAAATACAAGATATAGAATAAGGTTAAATATTAGTCGGCAAATAAGACAGAAAAATATATTTAAATAACAAAAAAGGTATGTATTACATATACCTGCATACAGCAGAACTGTGAGTATACAAGATCTCATATAATTTACATAGAAAATCTTATTAAAAATATTTGGACATATCCTGAAAGCTGAAATCTGAAGCTTGTTCACGTGATCTTTGAATCTTTTTGGATATTGCATGTTATTAAAATCACTATCTCTACCTGAAATAACTTATGTCATAAGTCAGAGCTGAAATTTTAGTGTTATATTGTTAAATTAGCACATCCATTTTGATAGAAAGTAAAGTAGATTTTTAATATGTTTGAACCCATGAAGGGAGAATGGTATTTGAATTAAGCAAATTGTAGCTTTTGAATGCAATATAGACTGCAAAATGTTTTACTCCAAAACAAGACATTCTCTTTGACCTCAGTATTAATTACTTTAATAAGGTAAAGGATTTTTAAATATTTTGATATTTTTTGAGATACAGTATAGACACTTGCTATTTTAAAATTAATTCAGAGCATTTGTTAGATCTATTAAATATGTGTATACATTTTAGCTTGATGAATATATCTGTCTCTCTCTCTATATCTATGTATATATATGTTTGTGTGCATGTGTGTGTGCATTGACTTTCCTTTTGTATAATAGTTTAGTGTGATTAGATTACCTGTCACCTGTAAGTTTATTGATATCTTTATCTCTTTAGGTTCCTCTTTACTCTACTCATATATTTAGAGATTTAGTTATGATATTGTTGAATGAGTGAATAATTTAGTAATATTCAATAGATAATTCATACTAGTATCACATAAATATATATATAGTTGGATTATTTAATATGTGTGATTAACAGAAGTAGATTATTATACTTTTATGTAGTATGGGGAATAGTTTTAAATAGCAAAATATATAACTAAATTAATAGTCTGTTATTTTTCACTTATATATAATATTATATTAATAATTTGCAAGTCATGGAAGCTTTTGGCTAGTTTTTTTTTAATTTTTAGGTATTTGTAGGTAGATAGATAGTATAGCAGTTTGTCTATTTAACAAGCAAACTAGGAACTTTAGTATCCATGTTAGGTTGTGTTTTATTAGTAATATATGCAGTTACAGTCATTGATGAGTTTTAGTAGTTTTGTTTGCAGAAAATAAGAATTAAAAAATATGGGATGTTAGGATACTGTTGGAGGAATACATGTTATCTGTTAAAATAAACCATTTTAAATAGATAGTATAGATAGTTATAATATATTACCTATTAATGCAAATGGATTAAATAATGTCAACAAAACAAAATCATATTCTTACAAGAGACTCAGTTGAAAGATAAAGATATACAGTATTTAATAACTTGGGTTATGAAATGTTATCATTTGCTTCTTTTAAGAAAAAGAAGAGAGGGACAGCTATACTTTGGAGAAAATCTACTGTAATGTCTAAGGTCATGGAATCCATTAATAATCCTAAAGGAACTTATAAATTTCTATAAATTAAATATAATGACAAACTCTATGCATTAGCTAATTTTAACGGATCCCTGGAATAGGTGTAAGAGTGGCTGAAAATAATTTAAACTTACTACAAGTCATTGGAAGCACAGTTTCATTTTAATAGTGGAGTTTAACTATGTATCTAGTATAGAAAACACAAGTGAATAGAAGCTAAAATTCTGGAATCAGCTAACACACTAAACAGATGGATTAGTAATAATAGTTTTCTTGCTTTAATAGTCAATGTAGAAGAGAAGTCATTATTCATCATTCATTATTCTTATAGCAAACTAGAACTGATAGGATTTATGCTTCTACAGATTTACTTAGTAAAATGAATTATTTTAAAACTATTCCTTGTCCTTTATCTGATCAGAATGCACTAAGTATTAATATATTAATGAACATTTCAGATTATTTATAGAATCTTAATATACATGATAAGATTAAGAGTTATCTTAAGGAACAATCGATCAGTTTTTATGTTTGAATGATAATGGTCAGTGAATTCATACTATGGGACTGATTAAAAATGCATAGCAAAGATAGAATGGGAAGATGGTTATTAATAAAATAAAAGAGAGGGATAAAGAGTTGTTAGAAATACAAGATGAAATATACAAAGCAAGGGCTGAATAAACAAAGAAATTAGATAATACTGAATTCATTAAAAATGAATGGCAAAATATTTAAATAGTTTAACATATAAAATGGAGATAGCTTTAGAAAATAAAGCTGCACAGTTATGTAATGACTTCAAAAAATCAACATAGATTAGCTAATAGATGTAAGATGTTAAGCAAAAAGGCACAAACCAACACTATCCAAAATCCTCTCACTAATAAGCTTACTTCAGACATAGAGGAACTGCTTACTATTTAAAAAAAATCCATAAGGATCTTAATAAAGAGAAAAATAATAATCCTGATTATTGCAAAATTGACAAGTATTTAAAGAAAACTATTACTAATAAACTTAATGAACAACAAATAATTTTGCAGAGCAAATTTATTACCTCAATAGAAGTTAAAAAAGCTTTAAAAAAGGAAAAATGGTAAAGCTCCAAGGTTAGATGGTTTAAGTATGGAATTATATAGTCTGTTTCCATTAAATATTTTAAAATTACTGAGTGACATTTTCAGGATAATTCAGAGTGACAAAATAATTCCTCCCTCATGGAAAGTTTGTGTAATCTCACCTATATTTAAACAAGGAAAGGATAATAAGTTAGTTTCCTCATATAGACCTATTTCTTTAATAAATGTAGACTATAAAATATTTTCTTCCATCTTCACTAAAAGATTAAGAGATATAGTAGATAAATTAATTAGGAAATATCAAACAGTATTTATAGTCTATAGAGTACAGGCTGCTGTGGTGCAGCAGTTAGCATTGTTGCCTCACAGCAAGAGGTTCTCCCATTCGATTCTCAGCTGGAGCACCTTCTATGTAGAGTCTGCATGTCCTCCCTGCAGTCGAGTGACATTTAAAGACATGCAGGTAGGTGCATGTGTGAATGGGTGTGCCTTCTTTGAAGGTTGGGCATCGGGCTGGCAACTCGGTACCGTAAAAATCCACTGCCAATCATTAGCAGACTGGAGTTCTACTGTGGTGATCCCTAACCAGGAAAAGCCGAAAGATGTTACTTTTTAGATTAACATATGATCTTAGATTTAGCAAAAGGAATGAACAAGAAATTGGCACTGATCAGCTCAGATATTGATTCTATAGATTGGAACTACTTGTTTAAAACTTTAGAAGCATTTCCATTTCTAGAACAATTTATTGAAATATTAAAAAGTTGTGTTGAGACTCCAAAGCATATGGTGAAATTGAATACTACTTTTCACTTTAATCAAAGGTAGAAAGCAAGGGTACTCCTTGTCTCCACTGCTATTTTCATTAGTTATCAAACTCTTAGCTAACAGTATAAGAAACAATGGAAAAAATGATGGCTTCTCAATTAACAAGGATTGTCAATCTAAAATGAAGCTTTTTTGCAGATATTTTATTTTACTAACTGGACAGCACAATGGTGCAGTGGTTTGCATTGTCACCTCACAGCAAGAGGTTCTCTGGTTTGATTCTCAGCTAGGGTGCCTTCTGTGTGGAGTTGTCAGGTCCTTCCTGTATTCATGTGAGTTTCTTCCAGGTGCTCTTATTTCCTTTCACATTACAAAAAACATGCATCTGGAGGACACCCCCCCCAGGTCTGCGCTGAAAATTGGTTCATTCCAAGTCAGACTATCCTGGTAAACAAATGTTAAACAAATAAATAAAAGTACTAGAGATTTGAATTATTCAATTAAATAAATATTTTGAGGAAACTGAAAATTGTCAAGAAGTATCACAGATGAAATCTAATAATAAAATCGAAACTTTAGTGTTAAACCAATTACTAGATAGTAAGTTTAAAGATAAATATACATATATTTGGGAAGGAAAAGAACTAAAATATTTAATAATAAAAATATGTCAAGATGTGAGTAAGATTGCTGATAATAATTTTGAAAAAAAATAATTGAAGTGTTAATTCTTATTAAAAAATGGAATGAATGTTTTTTTTCACTGTTAAATATGTGCTAATACTTATTTAAATGATTATATTACCCAATATTATATACATATTGCATCTAATAGCTTTTAAACCTGACAAAAAATTTCTAAAGGAAAGGAAAAATGTTACATTCTTTCTTATGTAAGTCCACACCCACACATTTCACACTCACATCTAACAATGGTACTCTTATTTCTCCCGACCCAACTACTAAACTTCTGGGAATAACAATTGACAATAACCTCAACTTTGACATGCATATTAACAATACTATAAAAACAGTCAACAAGAAACGTGGATCCCTCTATTGAATCAAACCCTTTCTTACACCAGTAGCTAGGGCTGCTATAGCTAGAACTCACCTAATCTCTACTGTACTCTATGCCTCACCCATTTATACAAATCTTTCTAAAAACAACCTCAACAAACTAGCAGTATCCTATAACAATATTTCCAGATTTGCTACTGTCTCTCCTTTCAGAACTCATCACTGCCTTAATCTAAAACAACTTGGCTGGCTAGAGTTTCTACACCATCTACAATTTGTTCAGCTTACTATAGCCCACAAGACCCTCTATCAACCATCAAATACTCCAATACTCTCAAGTCTCTTCACCCCCTACAGTAATCCTATAAACTTACGCTCATCCAACAAACTTCTTTTTAACACTTGCAGATCCAACAACTCAGCAGGTAATACCCTGTTTTCTAAAACTGTTGAAAAGCTATGGAATTTATTATCTACTGATCTCACTTCTCTGTCTTCTCTTACACTATTTAAAAAGAAACTCAAATTATATCTCAATACACACTGGTTATGTTCCTGTACTAATCCAGACTAACTTTCCTATGTCTCATTAATAACAACCATTCATCTTTATGTATGTATACCTCCTTATGGTCTTTGCAAAGCGCAGTTGTAGTATTGAAGTTAGTATTGTTATAAGAATGTTTATCTATTGCTATTACAAAAAAAAAATAAGTTTTTCTTTTTTGCTTTATTTCCTAACTGCTACTACTTTCTATATTTCAGTTTGTATGTATCTTTACTGCACTTCTTTTTACATTGTATTTTTGCATATGTCTTGGAGCTTTTCTCCCGGGCCTCTACTGAAAATGGACATATATCCAGTTAGACTAGCCCAGTCAACAAATGTAAAATAAATAAATAAAATAAATTATGGTATCCCAAAAAGCTGAGAATTGCTTAAAGAAGTCATACAATATTATGGAAGTGTAGTGGTTTAGCTTCTCAGATGTAGAATCTTATTCTATTGCTGCAAATTTTAACTCTATTATATTCTGGATAGACTCAACTTACACTAATCAATGGAAACCATTTAGGAGGAGATTTTACTAAATTCGTATAAGTTTATCAAATATGTTATATCAGAAATATGTACAATCCTTTCATCTGGTTAATAAAATTTACCTTAGAAGGAAATTCATTTCAATCTTCAGACTCTGCATAAATGAAATCAATTCTTAAAGCAGTTAAAAGTACATTTTAAAGCTCCATTAATATCAAAATAGTATTTTTTCTTCTTTGCCATTGCACACAACTCTAGATTTAAGGAAACTCACGGCAATGTTAAAACAAATTTACTAAAAATGAATGGATTAGTATTATGGTTTGATTGCTTTGAAAAGGGAAAGCTCAGTCACCAGAGTATTTAATGAAAGGTTATAAGTTGGGTGTATCTTTTAAGCAGTAAAAAGTAAGAAATTAAATGAACTTGTAGACAATATTGGTGAAGAGGAAAAGAACACTATTCCCACATTATATAAATCTATGAGTGCTATCACTGAGCGTAAATTGACCTACAAAGGAAGCTTATCCAAGTTATACAAGTTAATTATAAACAATAACAATTTTGACGTAAAATTCTGGAACTTTTGAGATAGTAGTGGATTGAGTAACTGACTAGATGGTAAGAATAAAACTTTGGTACTTAAATCAGTTAGTCAAACTTCTTCACATGTATACTGGAAAGTTCTATGTGGAAATATATTCATAGAATGTTTGTTAGTCCCTATAAAATCTCTAAGTTTAGTAAAATGACTTCTTTAGTCTGTTGAAGATGAACTAAAGATGTAAAAGCTGATTGGACACACATGTTTATGGATTCTGAAAAATTAAATGTATATTGGGAAAAGATAAGTACATTTTTTAAGGGGTTATGGTCTTATAACTGTTCGTTATCTTGATCAGTAATACTAATGAATATTCCACCTCCTTTATAGGTAAAAGCCAAAGAACCAAAACTGTTCTGGAGTCTCCTGGCAGTAACTAGAAAAGTTATTGCAAAAAAAAAAAAAAATATATGGAAATCAAGTTCATAGGTTCATAGGAAGGTACTAGGCTATCTGCCCAAAGACATTTAAAAGCCTAGCCAGAATGTGTTGGCTTACGTCTCCCCCTTAGATTAGTTCCCTGTGTCACTGTCCAGCAGAGCCACTGAAGTGATCCCTGTGGTATACTTTCTGTTTCCCATCCACTCATCAAGGTTTCTCTTGAAGAGGGTTAGCGAGGAGCTCTGCCTAATGTAGAATGGAATCTTGTTCCAGAGCATGGGAAGTCTCTGGGACAGGAATCTATCCCTCCAGCACATCCTATTTATTGTTGTGGTGAGGTTTAGATCCCTAGAGCATGTGGCTCAAGGGGATATGGTTTTCTTTAGGCGAAGCGTGTCCTTCAATTCTGGGTAGGACATGGTCTTGTATGTCAGGCAGAGATCACCTCTGAGTAGGTGGTATGCAACTGAGTACAGCTGGAGTTTCTTCAGTCGAGCTGCATAGGGCATCTGTTTGAGGCCAGTGATCCTCTTTGTGAGGTACTTCTCTGGTCTTTCCAGCTATTGCAGGCGTCTTGTAAGGTGCATCCCAAATGGGGCATTGTACTCTATGATGGGTCTGATGAGTGATACTGCGAGGGGCACAATGACCTCTTTTGATCTGGATGCAAACCCTTTTGTGATTAGGTGGGCCACATAGAAGGATTTTCTAACCACTTTGGCAATGTGATTGTCAAAGGAGACATTACTATCTACTTGGGTCCCCAGATCCCTTATTATGTCTTCCGTATTTAGTGGGCTACTGTCTATGCGGTAGTTTGTGGGTACTATGTTTATTCCAAAGGGGATGACTATGCACTTTTTGGGATTTAGCTTGAGGCCATGGTTTTGACACCAGGCATCTCTCTAAGTGAAACCCTTTTGGAGGATGTTGGTGTCAGCCAGCTAGTCAATTATAGCCCCTAGTTTGCAGTTGTCTGTGGAACTTGGTCAGCCATAGTCCTCCTGTACTAACTTGTACCTCTGAGAAGTATATGCCAAACAGGAGGGGTCTTAGGACTGAGCACTGGGGAATGCCACTTGTAACCGGTTTAGAGTCAGACCTAGCTCCTGCAACTCTTACCATGTGGGTTCTGTCCGTGAGCCCGTTGGCAACCCATCCCGTGACGTAGGGGTTTATGTTCAATCTGGTGAGCTTGTCTATAATACCTGAATGGGGAATGGTGTTGAAGGCCTTTGTGAGGACTAGGTAGGCTGTGTGGACCACCTTTCCCTCATCTATATCCTTGGTAACTGTCTGAAAAAAGTCCACCAGGTTTAGGAGGCATGATCTGCCCTTAACAAAGCCAAACTGGGTAGGGTCCAGTGTTTGGAGGTTCCCAATGTCTCTGTTAATGAGGTCCATGATGATGCGCTCCTTAGCCTTGCAGACCAAGCTAGTCAAGTTTATAGGGTGATAGTTCCCGGGGTCAGTTGTGGCTCCACCTTTGTGGAGTGGAATAACCGTTGCTGTGCACCACTCTATGGGCACATAGCCTGTGGGGAGGCTGAGTTTGAACAGTGTGTTTAGGTGAGGGGTTAGTTCATCTTTGAGCTCAGGTAGGACGTAGTCTGGGACACCATCCGGTCCCATTGATGCTGTGTTTTTGGCTTTGGAGAGGGCTTTTTTAACCTGAGTGTTTGTGATTTGAGGGCACTACATTCTTCTGGTATGGTTATGGGCCCTTTTGGGGGTGAGAGGGGGGTAAAGTTTGCACTGAACCTGTCTGCCAGGATGTTGGCAATATTGGTTTAGTGTATTTTGTGCCATTCTGTACTAACTCTGAGCAGATCTGAGAATTGCCACTTAGATTCTTTACCATAGCTAAAGAATGCCTTGTGGTTATCTTTGGAGTCTTTGGTGATTTTTCTTTCAAAGCTAGCCTTGGATGATTTTATGAGAGATCATAGTTTCCTGCTGATGCTGATCAGGGATGTCTTCCCTTCTTGGGATTTTACTCTATTCTGTACTAGTTTCCTCCTCCTATAGTATAGATTGTTTATGGCAAGGGTCCACCAGACTGGTTTCCTTTTCTTGGAGGAGTGAGTCTTGGTTTTGCTTGGGATAGCATGAGCCATGCATTTATGCAGGTGCCCATAGAGTGCATTTGTAAAGGATTTTGCAGCTTGGACAGCGTTATACTTTATCATGGGGGGTTTCCACCTCGGTCTTAAGTAACATGAAGTTTGCTTTTGAAAAGTTTTTCACAGTGGTTTCTTTGACTGGGGGTGGGGGTGGAATGTGGATATCCAGAGTGATTAGTTTATGGTCAAATCTAACCAGCGAGGAGATGACCTCAGGTGTGGAACACCGGTTACCCATGCTGGTGATGACCAGGTCCAATATGTTTTCACCTCTGGTGGGGGTATTGACCAGTTGATCCAGGGCATTAGAGTTTATAAATTCTAGGAAATGTTGGGCAAGAGAGTTAGTACTTGAGTAGTTCTCCCAGTTAATGTTGGGTAATTGAAATCACCCAATATCAGAGTGTTTGGTAGGACCTTTATGTTTCCCAGTGTTTCCAGAAATGCGGAATGAGGGTCCTGGGACATGGTCGGTGATGTGCAGCAAGCTAAAATTTGGATTGCAGTGTTGCCTGTTGTTAGTTGCATGTGGATGATCTCTGAGGCATCTTGCTGTGCCACTAACCTAGAGGTGTGGGTATCCTTGATGAATATGGATATGCCCCCACCTTTTGTATTTCGGTCTGGGTTTTTTGGCTGAAATGTATGGTATAAGTTGTAGCCTGGTAGTATTGGGGTGCTCTCTGGAGCCTTAAACCAGGTTTCTTTTACTGAACATATATCAATTTTCTCCATACTGAGGAGTGCCTCACATGCATGCATTTTGAGGTTTAGAATTCTGGCATTGAGTAGCATTACCCTTAGTTTTTTGTTACTTGTGCTATTTACAGTGGTGGGTTTGTCTTTTGAGCCTTGCCTAAAAAAGGCACTATGGGGTGGCAAGAGCCTTGGCCAGTATTCGAAAGCCTAAGGGTGACAGGTGCAAGCTGTCTCTAGCGAAGCCGCGTGGCTTGTCTAGCATGTCATCCCATGCTGATAGACAATGGATCCCCTTAGAATGACACCAGAAGCCTAGCCAATTGTTGAAATTGATTATTTTTTCTTTATGCTGTGGTATCATTCTTGGTGAGGGTAGAATGCTACTCAGGGTCAGGGTCATATCGGCCAGGGCTACGTGATCAGAGAGCTCCTCCATGTTTATTTTCATGTAGTCCACGGAGGTATGGCGCAGGTCATTCACACCAACATGAACAATGACAGTCATATTTGTACTTGTTCTGGACTGACCTGAGTGCTTGTGTTATGTGGCGGATCCTGGCACCCGACAGGCAGCTAACAGTAACCTTCTTCTTGTTCAGCCTAATGAGTCAGTGTGCCTGACTATAGTGTCACCTATTACTAGTGTGGTGGGTATGTTATTTGCCTTAAGGGCTGTGACTGCGTGGCACACTGGTTTTGTAATGTATGTGTTTTATGGTTTGTGTTGGGGGGGTGGAGGTTGCTTGGATGTCTGCTTTGGAGGTCTCTGTTGCTTTTGCAGATTTTTATTTAGAGCCTCCGAGTATGTTTTTGTGTATTTATGTGTGGTTTTTGCTGGTGCTGGTTTCATAGGTCTATGTGAGACTGGTGGTGTGATGCAAATAATTCCCTTCTCCTCTTGACTGCCTGGTCCAGTCTTGGGTTGAGAGAGCTTAGCTTCCAGTTTGGCTATATAATTGCATCTCTCGCATGTATTAGTGTTTGATTGTAGGAGGAGAGGGTTGTCTGTGCACATGAAGCAGTTGTAACATTGCCTCAAAATGCCCAGATTCACCAGATGGACCGGAGAGTACACCTGAAACTGCCCTTTGGACATGCCTGGATAGGTACAGTAAACTGTTTTACTGATTGGCTGGTGAGGTTGAATAGAGCCTTATCCTTCTCTACAGTATAGGGGAAGTCTGTTGATATGGTTTATTGGTGCTTGCTATGAGTTTTGAGCAAGTGCCGGGCTGAGAAGTGATTGGTTTGAGTGATTAAGTTGAAAGTTTGTTTAGTTCCACGGGAAAAATTGAAGAACAGACTTTGTGGAGCCGGGAATAGTTATACCTCAGCTAACAGGCGCTGCCCGGCACACAAAACTGCGCTAATGCGGGTTTTATAGCAGGGAAAACAAAGAGATAGAAATTAGCCCAAAATGGCCAATAAACTACTACTTTCTGGGCTGAAACCACTCCTCCTGGGACATATAGGCTGCTCAAAGCTCTCCTCTCTCACAGGTGAACAGAGAAACTTCCTTCTATCCAAGTAAGGTATGGGCAAACACAGAAATTTGTAACACAGCCCTAAATTCAGCACTAACCTGAAAACTGGACTATATTAGTTTACAAAGGCAGGAAAAACACGTTTTTTTTTTTTTTTCAGTAAAATAAAGCAAATACAATCAAAAAAACACTTTAAATGCACAAAAATGACAATCACATTTGAGTGTGTAGCCTACAACAGTTAAACAGCTAATTTAAACACAAAAATGACTTTGTTAAAGTGCAGGCAGTAAAATAAGTACAATATGTAGCTGAAACAAGCTTTTTAAATAACAGGAACTCTAAAAAATCGGTGTTTTAGGCGGAATTAGCTAAAGGCAGCAAGAAAATGCAGAAAAATAATACTTAATCACTCCAAAGTCCCTCTTTTGTTTTCTGCTGCTGTAGAACACTGCAGGGCACCAGGTAGGAGCTTGCTGAGTTGTATAAATGCGGGTTTTATAGTAGGGAAATGAAAGAGGTAGAAATGTTCCCAAAATGGCCAATAAACTACTAATTTCTGGGCTGAAAACCACACCTCCAGGGACAGATAGGCTGCTCAAAGCTCCTGTCTCTCACAGGTGAACAGAGAAACTTCCCTCTATCCAAGGAAGGTATGGGCAAACACAGAAACTTGTAACACAGCCCTGAATTCAGCACTAACCTGAAAACTGGACTATACTAGCTTAGAAAGGTGGGAAAACAAGTATTTTATTTTTTTTTTAAATAAAGCAGATACAATCAAAAAAACACTTTAAATGCATAGAAATGGCTATCACACTTGAGTGTGTAGCCTACAACAGTTAAACAGGTAATTTAAACACAAAAATGACTTTGTTAAAGTGCAGGCAGTAAAATATGTATGTAGCTGAAACAAGCTTTTTAAATCACAGAAACTCTAAAAAAATGGCATTTTAGGTGGAATTAACTAAAGGCAGCAAGAAAATGCAGAAAAATTATATTTTTATGAGAGAAAATTCCGTTACTACATTCAAAGACTTTTTACAGCAATACTATGTAAAACTGAAAAATAAGTCATCAGATCAAGATCTATAAATCATAGTAAGACTTTTAGCTGTCAAGATAGCCTTGAAATGTTGCGGTTGAAACACCAAAACTCTTAATGTGTTAAGTGTATAAGATTACTTTGATGATTTAACGCCACCCCAAAAGCAGACCAGTCAAAAACAAGGATTCTGGTCTTTCATGGGAACCCAAGATGAACCAGGTGTTATATGCAAGACTTTTACTCAGCAAAGGCTGGAACACTGCATACCCAGTTGTAGAAAGCAGATGAAGATATTACAGAATTCTGAATCAGGAGTAGGCCAGATGGACAAGCTCTCTACAGTCATCCTCCCCTTCTCTGTTATCTTCTTGTCTTTAGAGCAGCACAACAATGAAAAACATTGAAGTTAGCAGGTCACCAGGTATTTAAAGTCTACGTCTCTGACCCCCACTGAAGCTGACCAAACATTATTCACAACAAAGCTGACCAAGCCAAAGCAGGTACTCCAGTCCTTCTCTGGGACCCAAGATTGATTAGGTAGCTGTCATGTGTAAGCATTTTCTCTCATGAGAACATGAAACATTGCAGAACCAGACTGAGGAAACTACTGAAGTCCTTGAAGCATATAAGATCAGTAGGAACCAGCTGAAAATGGCTTTGGGGTCATCTATTCCTTTTCTGTAGTATTTTTGTTTGTGGAGTTGCACAGCACTAAACACCACTGAACTGATGAAACCCCACGGTATTTAAAGTCTGTAATCTCAACCCCCATCCACACATAAGCTGGCAAATTAAAATCCAGCCAATGGCACTGCAGAAGCTGACCAATTAAAAACAGTGACTCCACTCCTTCAATGGAACCCAAACTCAGGTAGCAACCTGTTGGAAGCCTCTACTCTAACCAGAACATAGAACACTGCAGACCTTATTCTAGTAAGCCAATGAAGTAAATGTGGTATGTTGAATCAGTAGGAACCTAGATGAATGACTTTGTCATTGTCTCATCCTACTTTGTAGTCTTTTTATTTTCAGGGTATTTTCATTAATGAGCACTGAATTGAGCTTACAGTTATTTACCATCTGAAAAGCTTCACCAGCCATGGAAGATTCCAATTAAAATCTAGCAAATGTCCCTGCAGAAAACAGCTGATTAACAACAGGCACTGTAATCATTCAATAGAACCCAAGCTCAAGTTGCTGTTACATGGAAGACTCTGCCCTCACCATAAGCTAGAACAATACAAACACAGTCCTTGGAGCCAAAGAAGTCCTTGTATTATACTAAATAAGTAGAAACCTAGATGAAAAGGGCTTTGCAGGCTTCTGCTCTTTCTCAGTAGTCTTCTCTTCTTTGCAGTGGCCTAGCATTGCAGAGTGCTGAACTGAGTAAGATGATTAGGTCTTAAGAAGCCAAAGAAGTATTTGTAATACTTTGAATTAGTAAGAACCCAGAAATAAATGTAGCTTCACCTTTGCACCTTCTCCTGCTTCTCTGTAGTCTTCTTGTCTTTTATGCAACCCAGCATTGAAAAGTGCAGAACCAGGTAAGCATCAGGTTATATAAAGTCTGCAGGGCTGCCATCCAATCAAAATACAATTGACGCCAAAGCAGAAGCAATGTAATCCTTTACTAAAACAAAGGCCCAGGTAGCTGTCACATGGAAGTCTCTTCTCTCCTCAGAGGTTGAAACACTAGGCCTAGGCCTAGAATGTTGAAGAGGTCTTTGCTGGAAATGAAGTCAGAAGAATATACATGGAAAATCAATATGCTGTCTTTGTCTCTTTTTCTGTTGTCTCCTTGTCTACTGGAGCAGCCCATCAATGAAGATCACCAAATTGAAGAGAACCTCTGGAATTTAAGGTCAGTGAGACTCTACCACAGGAAAACCACCAGATCAAAACCCACACACCATACCCACAGAATCTGAACAATCAAAAGCAAGCACTAAAAAAATTCTAGTAGCCTTCATGAAGAAGCTTCTGCTCCCACCAGAAGCTTTGAAGGTTCAAAGCCATTCTAGAAATTCAATAAAGTAATTTAAGTGCATTGGGCCAGTAGATATAAAGTTTAAAAATGTAGCCTTCTTCTCTCTCTCTGTAATCCAGCATTGAAGAGTACTGAATTGAGCAAGCCTCCATACTGTTAATGTTCATAAATCACCATTCGCAAAATGGCTGGCTAATCAACATCTATCCAACATCCATGTTGAAAATGGCTAATAAAAAGCATGCATCACATTCCTTTACTGGAATCCAAGATCAGTTAGTTGTTAATTGGAAGCCTTTGCTCTAACTTGAGGCTAAAGAATGGCAGGCCTAGTCTAATGATTTCCTTGTAGTACACTGTATCAACATAAACATAGACAGAAGGGGGCTTTGTATTAATATTTTCTTTCTCTGATGTCTACTAGTTGATGAGGAGTTCAGCAATGAAGAGCACTAACTATGCATACCTCTGAGAGTCTGACATCCATAAGGCTGTCTCTCTACAGAAGCTGAAAAATAAAAATCTAGATGCTTGACTATCAAAAAAGGCATGACAATCCTTCAATGTAAGAGACAAACAGAAGATCACATACAGGAGTGGATATCAACCACTTCAGGTAGACATCCTACTAGTAAAGAAAGGGCATTGAAGCTGAATCAGAAATTGCAAAGTTATCCCAGAGGAAACAGTTGGCTGACTGCATAAACCACTGGGGGCTAGTAACAGCTGCAAGCAGTCATCAGAGAGGGATTTAGAGTAGTCACTCCTATGCCTCATAAAAAGTATATATATATTTAGAAAGCTTGTGAGGAAATTATTACTCTATTTTTGTTTTACGTGGATCGCTTGTCTGTGTACTTAATAAAGGATTTTCGACTGGAAACAGACTGCCTGCCTTGCTTGGATTACTTTCAAATACTTAGTAATGCTGTAGAATTATA
This sequence comes from Protopterus annectens, assembly GCF_019279795.1. Classification (NCBI taxonomy): domain Eukaryota; kingdom Metazoa; phylum Chordata; order Ceratodontiformes; family Protopteridae; genus Protopterus; species Protopterus annectens. The sequence goes on along the minus strand of NC_056744.1, from coordinate 1,358,520,241 downwards.
TATTTTCTATTATTACTTTTTGACTTGACGAGTTTACGTTCGCTACTTCTACTACTATTGTCTGATCTGATTAATATACAGTGATTAACTAGAAATATATGGACTGAAAATCTTCCACACAGAGAAGTTTCTTACAAATATTAATTTAACTGACTAATAGCTTCCTTCATCCATACTGAATCTTTTGTGACTAACAAGATATCATATACATAAGATAACTTAATTGGTAATCTAATTCCTTCTGTTGTCCTATATTCTGCTACCAATTCTGCATTCTTTTTATTAAGCACTACATTCATTACTAACATAAATAACATACTACTTGCTGGACATTCCTGTCTTATACCAGTTGTAATATGTATCTCCTGATGTAGGCAGCCATTTACTATCACCTTTATTTTATTCTGTTTGTATGCTGAGTAATATATCTGTAGAATAGTGTGTGTGTGTGTGTGTGTGTGTGTTGTACCTTTAAAAAGCATTTCAAGGTTGGCACGTGCATGTAAATAGCAAGCAAGTGCTAACTTCAGTGCCATTTTAAGAGTGCAGCCAGAGAGTGAGCATGTATGAGTGTTATAGCTAGTTTGTTTATGTTTATTTACGTTAAAGTTATTAAGCCTCAATCCTGATTTGTTTGCACATAATAAAGCTGCTTGAACAGAACCCACAAAGTCTCATCTATTTTATTCTGACTGGAACAATGACATGGTGTCAGAACCAGGATTCCAGAGACTGCTTTTCAGAGCTACGAGATGCGGAGTAAACAGTGAAGGTAAACTAAGAGAAACTAATATGAAATAGGGCCAGAAATGAACCAAAGGTAATGAAAACTTGCATGAATTATTTATTTTATAAACAAAGATAAAATAAAACCACATAAGGGGTTTGAAATTACTTCAGAATTGCAAAACAAGCATGTTTAAAGTAAAATGGGCACATTTAGAGTAAAACGAGCACAGAAAAGTAAAATAGGCATGGAAAAAGATTAAATGAGCAAAACAAATATACTAAGGGAAAAAAGGGCACATTAATCATAAACAAAGCAAGGCGACTGCATGTTTTTTGGAAAAGTACTGTGTTCTGGCATAACTACTATTTTGCATTATATTCAGGGCATAATGAGAGTTATTTGAAGTATCTCAAAGTCTGTAAAAAGTGCTTACAGTGCGTACTTATTACTGTACATTTATTCAGAAGAGTTTGTGTGCAAATAGTCACTTTTTCATAAAGTACAGTCAAAATACAGCCATTTTGAAAAGTTTCTTGTGCTGGGTGTGTCTATTCACAAAGTGTCGCCATTACAGTGTTTTTTGCACTGTAAAGAGTTATTTAACAAAGTACAGCCATTTTGGGAAAGTTTCAGCGTGCTGTGTACTATTTGTTCGCACAGTGCAGTTGTTTTGAAATGTTTCTTACACTGATAGGTGATTTTTTACAGTACAGTGATTTCAAGAGTATTACAGTGCCCAAGAGACTAATTTCCAAAAGTTCAGTTATTCAGAAGCTTGTTGTGCTACTGAGCATAGTTACAAATACTGGCATAAATTTGTAAAAGCCTTCATTGGTATGTGTTAATATGGCAGATGGATTTTGAAAACCGTTACCATTGGTGCTTGATCAGGATATTGCAGAGAATTGGAGAAAATGAAAGTAATACTATGATCATTTTATAAAAGCGGCTTATTCTGATAAAGATGCATGCACCAGGGCATTCATTTTGCTAAACCTAGCTGGGATAGAGGCTATTGAAAGGGATCGTTCATTTGTGCATGCACCAGCAGTATATCAGGGAGAAGGTGGAAACCATCATGTTGTTATACAGGCTGAATCAAGGGAAGACCCCAAGTTTTTAAAGCGCAAGTTCGGGGAAATGTGTGACCTTCAGATGAATATTACATTAGAGAGGCATTTGTTTTACACAAGACATCAAAAACCAGGGGAAACATTTGCAGCTTACATTACTGATCTGTGAACAAAGCTAAAACATGTTGGTTTGGTGACTTAAAAGATGAGTTAATAAAGGGCAGGCATGTGTGTGGTATTAATAGTGTTGCAGTGAGAAAGATTTTGCTTCATGACAGTGATTTATTACTGAGCAAAGCTATTGAGATTTGTCAAATCCATGAAGTTACAGAAAGGGACACAAGTATGCTTGCAAGTGATTAAAGCATGGTTTCAACAGGCTCCAGAGCAAATGTAGACAGCATGTAACACATGGCTAGCAGAAGCAGACCTAAGCATATGGCATCTGCAACTCCTGCAGGTTTTCCTGGGAGTAACCCGTAGTTTTACAACAAGTTCTAAGAAAAGGACATGCTCAGTGCAGTACAAGGTTGAGTCAGCAAAGCCCAAATCCAGCTTTATTGTTAACTGTTGCAATTGTGGTACCAATCATGAGTCTAAAAGAGAAAAATGCTTAGCATTTGGTCAGCAATGCCACAAGTGTAAGAAATGGGACCATTTTCAAAAGTTTTGCAAATCACAACAAATTGATAAACTGTGTGCCTATTCTAAAACTTATTCTCAGACACAACAGATTATAGATATAGTTACAAAATCGGGTCTATATTAGAACATCAAAGTTTCAGAACTTCGAATGTTCTAATATCGACCCCTATTCAGCAAAATCTGAAAATAGCGAAGTGACAGAAAACCGAATTCTTTCCTAGGGAAAGAATTTGTTTGTCTGTTCCTGTCGCTTCTCTTTTTTTAGCACTGTGGTGAAAAGTTATGGGTCGGGTTCAGGTAAGTGTGTGATTGTGTGGATGTTAGGGTTAGGGTGGGCTAGATGAGTTAGGGTTAGGGTACGAGTCAGGTAAGTGTGTGAATGTGTGGACGTGAGGGTTAGGGCAGGGTAGGTGAGTTAGGGTTAGGGCACAGGTGAGGTGTGTGTGAGATAGTAACAGACCTTAGGGTTAGGGTTTGGGTTAAGGTAAGTGCGTAGATAGTGGTGTATGTACAGTTTAGTGTAGGGTTAGATGTAAGATTTTAGGTGTATGTGTGTGGATTGCTGTTTGTTTGGTGTGATTGTGTTGTGTGTATGTGTTTTGGAACAGCAAATTTTTCCCTAGGAAAAAATTCGTTGTTCTGTATATTCAATGTTTTCAGAGTTCGCTGAATAGGGGTCGATATTAGAACATGTGAGGTTCTGAAACTTTGATGTTCAAATATAGACCCATAAAATCTTATGCAAAACAAAAGGGGTCGTAAGTTGTCCTAGTGACATCCAGGTAACCACAGACACTGGCATCAAATTAGATTATATTGAAAAAGAACTGTGCAAACTGGATCCAAACAAAGCGCAGGGAGGAGACGGAATAAGTAACAATGACCTGAGAACACTTCAGCAAGAACTTACACTACCATATCTTTTATTCTCTAGGTCATATAAATATGGGAGATTCCTCAAGATTGGAGACATGCACTTTTTAAAGCTGTCTTTAAGGGAAAGGGGAGTAGGACAAACCCAGAATCATATAGACCCTTAAGTCTGCTTTCATGTTGTGGAAAAATAATGGAGAAAGTAATATTGGATAAGTTATTGTCAGAAATGGATAGGTTGGGACTAGATACCATATATCAGCATGCATATGTTGAAAATAGATCTAGTACCACCTGTAACATGATGTTCTATAGCAATATAATAGCAGCTATGAATGAAACGTTGTGCTGTGATGTGATTTATATAGATTTAATTTCAGCATTTGACAGGGTCATACACAAAACACTGATCAATAAATTAGTACAACTAGGTATTGATGTACTGTTGATAAGATGGATAGCTGCATGGCTTACAAATAGGACATGGCAAGTATCACATACCAACTGGACAGGTGAAATCCTTGGTTATAGTCAAGGTGTCCCACAGGGCTCTGTCTTAGGCCCTTACTTGTTTAGATTGTATCTTTCAGACCTTACTTTTTCATCTGAGGTGCTCTACAGTCTATATGCTGATGACCTGAAATTGGGTAAACTGATTACAAGTGTTACAGATAAGGCATGTCTGCAAAATAATTTGACTAAGTTGACCATTTGGGCACAGGAGAATAATATGTTGATAAATACATCAAAAACTAAGCATATGATATTTGGGAGACATAAAGTGAAAGGTGAATATTTAATACAGCACACAGTGATTGAAACTGTAGACTCATTTAAGGACCTGGGTATATGGGTAGATTCAGCTATGGGCTTTCTAATCATATCAACCAATTGGGTAATGATAGTTATAGAACTATAGGTTGTATAAAAATATTTATAAAGTCTAGGAAATCAAACCTAACAAAGTCATTGTTTGTTAGTTACATTAGACCCAACCTTGAGTATGGAATAACAATATGGAAACCGTACAGGAAAACAAGCATGGATAAACTGGAAAGAGTACAGAGGAAATATACCAAGGGCATCCATGGATGTGAAAAATCTAAATTATTATGAAAGACTAAAATATCTGAACTTGTGCAGTGTCTCTTACAGATATTTAAGAGGAGATCTTATTCAGGTATATACGGCATTTAGGGACAACTACCTCTGGGAATGTTTGGGGTTACCAAAAAGTACTTGAGAATCATCAGATAACCTATGTAGAAGATTCTATAGGAATGAGAAGTGTACTAATTGGTACTCTGACAGAGTAGCTGATGCTTGGAACAGACTACCAAATTACATTAAAGCAAGTACTAGTTTAGATATTTTTAAGAACAGCCTGGACATTTATTATGAGAACAAGTATTTTGGTATATTAGCAAGCTAGAAGGGCATTAATGCCCATGCTTGAAACATGTGTATGTATGAATGTATGTATCAAGTAAACCTCACACAGTTATAAAGAAGGGTCACTTAAAAAAGCAAGATGATCATATAGAGAGCTGCAATTCTACTTTCTACATAGATGGTGTATCAGTAATTGGTGAAAAGGTTGATGCAGTAAATTTCTTGGCAAAGAATGAAGTATTTTATACTGTCCAGATCAATGATAAATCCACTGAGCTTAAAGTAGACACTGGCTCAAAATGTAATGTTATGCCAGCAGACATGTTTACTAAGGTGAGACCTAATGAACAACTCAATGTGGCTAGTTGTTAGATACTTGTTGCTTATGGAAATGAAGATATTCAAACCGAAGGCTCAGTAGTGCTTTCATGTTATTTGGCTAGGAACTGTTACAATTTGTTGTTCTATGTAGTCCGAAGGCCTCTGCAGTCATTAGTGGGTCTCAGAGACAGTTTGAGAATGAATTTGCTTTTTTTTTTACCAAAGAAGTTCATCATATAAGTGATGAGATGAGCAAGAAAAGTTCCAGTAGCTATGCAGAATAAAGTTAAAGCTAAGATGGATAAAATGGTGCAGCAAGATGTAATTTGTCCAGTTACAGAACCAACTGAATTGGTGTCATCCATGGTAGCAACCCACAAGAAGGGCTCAGATGAAATCAGAATATGCATTGACCCAAGAGATTTGAACAAAGCATTAAAGTGACTGCATCATCCAATGCGTACAGTCAAGAACGTCACAGCCCTAATACCAAATGCCACTGTTTTTTTCTGTCTTGGATGCAAAAAGTTAATTTTGGCAAGTGATGCTTCATCGCAAATCCTCATTACTGACTACTTTCAGTATCCCATTTGGCAGATATAGCTTCCTCAGGATGAGCCATTTGAATAAATTCTGCAAATGAAGTCTTTCAGCATGCAGTGGAGCAAACATTTTCATGTTATCTTTCTGTCATAATAGTAGATGATTTATTGGTTGGAGGCAATGCTGAAGCAGAGCATGACAGAAACCTTAAGAAAGTTCTAGACAGAGCACGTGAAGTGAACTTAAAGCTCAATCCTCTGAAGTGCAAATTCAGACTACCAGAAGTTACATATGTAGGTCATTTATTTACTAGCACCGGCTTGCAACCAGACCTGTCCAAGCAAGCAGTCCTTCTTGAGATGCCAGCACCAGATAATGTTCAGGCTCACAACATTTTCTTGGTGTGGTCAACTATTTAGGCAAGTTTATACCAGACTTCAGTGAGATGACAGCACCTTTGAGAGAGATGATATGCAAAAATGTTATATGGTCTTGGTTGGAACAGCACCAGAAGTCATTTGAAGTCTTTAAGCAAAAAATTACCACCTCATCTACATTAAGATACTATGATGTCAATAAACCAGTAACTCTTTCCTGTGATGCTACAAAATTTGGTTTTGGTGCAGTTATTCTTTAAGAAGGCAGAGTAACCTATGCATCAAGAACCCTTACCCAAAGTGAAATTCAATATGCTCAAATTGAGAAAGAACTTTTGGCAATAGTATTTGCATGTTCAAAGTTTCATGATTATATCTATGGTCGAGCTATTCAGATTGAAACTAATCACCAACCTCTAGTTACTATTCTAAAGAAGCCTATGCATTCAGCTCCAGCGAGATTACAAAGAATGATGCTCAAATTGCAAAAGTGTAACTTCAAAATGGTCTATACAAAAGGCAAACTTCTTTATCTGGCTGATACATTGTCCAGATTACCCAGGAATACAATGGAACAGCTTATTGTAGACAATTTTGACTTTGTCATCATGGAAGTGCATAATTGTTCTACCATGAGACTTGATGAGCTGAGAGATCATACAAAGAGTGATTCCTGTTTTGCAAAAGCTCAACCACTACATTAATGTTGGATGGCTGTCAAAGCAATCTAGTGTACCACCTGAGGTGCAAACTTATTTTTCTTACATAGATGTGATGTTGGTGGAAGATGGCATCATTTTCAAAGGTCCTAGAATTATTGTTCCTGGTTCCTTACAACATGAATATATCCAGATTTTGTATTGCGGTCACCCAGGTTCTGAATCTACCTAAAGAAGGGTGAGGAACTAGTATTTTGGTCTTCTCTAGTAAAAGACATTGACAAAGTACTTTCTTCTTGTTTGGTATGCAATAGTACTAAACCACATTTGCAAAAAGAACTACTTCAGCTAAGTCAAGTTCCTGAAATACCTTGGTCAACAGTAGTCACTGATATATTCGAGTGGAACAATCAGCATTACTTAGTGTTGGTAGACTCTTATTCGAACTGGTTTGAGATTGATTTACTACTTAATCTAATGTCAAGTGTTGTTATCACCAAGTTGAAATGGTATTTCTCACTGCATGGTAGTCCACACAAAGTTTTTTCTGACAGTGGTACCCAATTTA